>NC_053026.1:465432197-465647376 GCF_003073215.2 Triticum urartu | reverse complement strand
CAAGCTTGGGGGAGGCTTCTCCAATTACTTAATGCTTTGCCTGATCATCCTCTTATGAAAAATAAAATACTTGATATCTTTTATAATGGACTAACCGATGCCTCCAGAGATTACCTGGATAGTTGTGCTGGTTCTATTTTCAAGGAAAGAACATCGAATGAAGCTAAAATTCTATTGAATAATATGTTGAAAAATTAAAATAATTGGACACCTCCAGAGCCAATTCCTGAGCCTATTCCTAAACCCACTCCGAAGAAGAGGGGTATTCTATTTCTCAGTCCTGAAGATATGCAAGAGGCAAAGAAATCTATGAAAGAAAAAGGTATTAAAGCTGAAGATGTTAAGAATTTACCTCCTATTGAAGAAATACATGGTCTTAATTTACCACCTGTTGAATAAACATATGATCTTAATCCATTACCTATTGAAGAAACTTATGGTCTTGATAACTCGACACAGGTAGTAAAGGTAAATTCTCTCTATAGATATGATAAAGCTGAAATCCCATTTACTAAGTTTGCTAGCCCATGCTTAGATGAGTTTGATAAATTTATGGTTAAGCAAGAATATTTTAATGCTTATTTTGGTAGACAATTGAAATACAATTCAAATATGCTTGAACACTTGGGTGATTATATGGCTAAAGTCAAAGGTGAACTTAAACTTATTAGTAAACATGCTTCTATGGTTACCACTCAAGTAGAACAAGTACTTAAAGATCAAAATGATTTCCTCAATGAATTAAATAGCAAGAATAATGATAATGTTGTTAGAGTTATGACTAGAGGTGGCAAAATGACTCAAGAACCTTTGTATCCTGAAGGCCACCCTAAGAGAATTGAGCAAGATTCTCAGAGAAATAATATAGATGCACCTAGTCCTTCTAAAAGGAAGAAAAAGAAAAATGATAGGACTTTGCATGCTTCTAATGAACCGTTTACTAAAATACCTGAGAATCCAAATGATATTTCTATTTCTGATCCTGAAACACAATCTGGTAATGAACCTGAAACTGGTGATAAGGTTAATGATAATGTTCATGATGATGCTCAACCTAGTAATGATAATGATATAGAAATTGAACCTGCTGTTGATCTTGATAACCCACAACCAAAGAATCAACGTTATGATAAGAAAGACTTTGTTGCTAGGAAACACGGTAAAGAATGGGAACCATGGGTTCAGAAACCCATGCCTTTTCCTCCCAAACCATCCAAGAACAAGGATGATGAGGATTTTGAGCGCTTTGCTGAAATGATTAGACCTATCTTTTTGCGTATGCGATTAACTGATATGCTCAAAATGAATCCTTATGCTAAGTATATGAAAGATATTGTTAGAAATAAAAGAAAGATACCGGAAGCTGAAATTTCCACCATGCTTGCTAATTATACTTTTAAGGGTGGAATACCTAAGAAACTTGGAGATCCCGGTGTACCAACTATACCATGCTCCATTAAAGGAAACTATGTTAAAACTGCTTTATGTGATCTTGGAGCCGGTGTTAGTGTTATGCCTCTCTCTTTATATCATAGACTTGATTTGAATAAGTTGACACCTACTGAAATATCTTTGCAAATGGCTGATAAATCAACTACTATACCTGTCGGTATTTGTGAGGATGTGCCTGTTGTAGTTGCAAACGTTACTATTTTAATGTACTTTGTTATTCTTGATATTCCCGAGGACGATAGTATGTCTATTATTCTTGGAAGACCCTTTTTGAATACTGCAGGGGCTGTTATTGATTGCAGTAAAGGCAATGTCACTTTTCATGTTAATGGTAATGAGCATACGGTACACTTTCCGAGGAAACAACCTCAAGTTAATAGTATCAACTCTATTCGAAAAATTCCATTGATTATATTTGGAGGTTTTGAATTTCCTCTTCCTACTGTCGAGAAGAAATATGATATTCTTATTATTGGGGATGTGCATATCCCCATTGAGGTAACATAGTGTTATTCAAAATTTCTCCGGTTCCATGTTATTCGGAATGAGTTCGTTAACAAGACTTAATCAACCTTGTTAGTGGATTCCTTTTGATGAGCATCAGATGGATGAAACTAGAAGGCACAACCTTCTGTACCCTCCTTTTACTTTCTGTTATTTATATTACATAAAATAAAAATAAGTATTTTCTGTCTGCTATCTGATTATCCGTGCAATATAAAAATACCCCAAAAATAAAAGTTCTCCAAATGCCCTGAAATTTAAATATGATTTTTTCTGGAATATTTGAGAATATTTGGCACTGAGAACACAACAGGGGGGGTCAACCACCTGCCCACGAGGGTGGATGCCTCGTGGGCCCATGGTGGCCCTCCTCCACTTATCCTTTCACCCACACACTCCTTCTTCCTCCCCCAAACACGAATAACCAGCTCAAACCCGAGTCCAAGCTCGTTTTGCTGCCATTTTCGATCTCCTTGCTCAAAGCACCTCTCACAAAACTGCTTGGGGAGATTGTTCCTTGGTATGTGACTCCTCCATTGGTCCAATTAGTTTTTGTTCTAGTGCTTTATTCATTGCAAATTCTTGCTGCTTAGGTGACCCTATTCTTGAGCTTGCATGTCAAATTTATATGGTTCCAAGTAGTTTTGATGCATGATATAGGCCCTAGGCACTTGTAGGAGTAGTTGTTATCAATATTATTGAGTTTGGTTTACTGTTATTTTGAAGTTACTAAAAATTTTCAGAATTTTTCAGAGGAAGAGAAATGCTTAGGAAAATGTTCCAAGGTGGTTCCTCAAGGAAGCAAGGACCCAGGCTTGCAATGCGTGATGCTGATGAAGAGCCACCAAGAGATGCTCCAGTGCGTACTTGTGAGTGGCCTTCTGAAAATTTTATGGATCGAGCAGGAATTAAGGAAGAATTCAATGCATATTTGCGTAACGCCGATCTTGTGAGCTTCGAGGAAGAGAAATGCAGCCAGTATCACAATTTCACTAGTACCTTTGTGAGGAGGTTTGAATTTTCATCTTCACGTAATTCTCCAACTGTCATGTTTGATCTTTATGAAAATTCTTATACTACGGACTTAGAGGATTTTACCACTGCTTGCAAACTTCCACAATGGGGTAGTATAAGGGATCCTCGCAAATCTGAATTTAGAGATTTTCTTGCTAGCATAACTGTGGGAGAATCTAGAGATATGACACAAGCATTCACTTTCCTGCTATACATTATTTTGCTCTCTTCATAGGTAGGTGCATTAATGGTAAAGATGAGGCATGTCACATGTGTGTCCCTGACCTCAGTATTCTTAGGAGTGCTGGAGACAAATCTTATAATTTGGGGGCCATTGTTGCACGTAGGTTGCATCTTAATAGATTTAATGGAGATTTCTTTGGAGGAATTTATGCAACCCGCATAGCTAATTTTCATGGTGTAGCCATACGCGAAGATGATATTGAATTACCACCTGCTTACCTAGACTTTAATGCTATGGTTCACCACCAGTTTGTCGAGAGGAATGAATCACCTCTCCAGTATCGACTAATCTTTGACAGACGCCATGCTGTCCATATTACTCTCCCTACTCCTGCCTTCTTTGATCATCAGTCAAAAGGAAGATATGTTATTACCAGAGAGGAGGCAGATGAGTACGAGAGGAGAGCGGAGGCCGCTCATCGCCACGCTGCAGCTCAGGAGGCGATAGCCGCTGCATCTCAGTACGACCCTAACTATTATTATGGATATCCGCCAGGCCAGGCATGGCGATAGACCAACTTAGGCCAAAAGCCTAAGCTTGGGAGAGTACGTATTTTCCACCGAAATTACATTTATGTTCACACACTCATTTCTAGATGTCGGTGCTCATACTTTTTCATTGTATCATCCATGCTAGTTTATTTTGTTTTTATGCTTTCTTCTTGTGTGTTTGATAAACCTTAAGAAAAACCAAAAAAATTAGTTGTAGCTTTTAATTAGTTTACTTTCCATGCTTGTAGTAGTAATTAAAAAAGAAAACCCAAAAAGATTTCCTGTTCTTCTTTTACTTGTTGGGAGCTCTCCCGTGTAAATAGTTTTATTTCTTTTCTTTTCTTTGGGGGTCAATAGGAGAAGACCATAATTAAATTGTTGAAGTGGCTCTTGTATGCATACTTGTTGATCTGACAAAAGAGCCCATACTGCCTTGTCTTCTCCTGTTTATTGAATGCTTGTAGATTCCAGCTTAGTCCAATGCACGTGCACTATTATTATTATTATTCACATCGTTCGGTCGTGCAAGTGAAAGGCAATTATGATGATATATGATGGACTGACTAAGATGAGAAAAGCTAGTATGAACTCGACCTCTTTTGTTTTTGTAAATATGATTAGTTCATCGTTCCTGATTCAGCCTATTATGAATAAACATGTTTGCAATGACAACTAGAGATCATAGTTTCTTGTGCCATGCTTGATTAGATATGAGTTACAATGGTTTACCTTGCGTGCCAACATGATATTAAAATGGTTATGATGTGGTATGATAGGGTGGTATCCTCCTCTAAATGATTTAAGTGACTTGACTTGGCGCATGTTCACGCATGTAGTTGAAACAAAATCAACATAGCCTTCACGATATTTATGTTCATGGTGGATTATATCCTACTCATGCTTGCATTCGGTGTTGATTAATTTTAATGCATGTTCATGACTGTTGTCACTCTCTAGCTGGTCGCTCCCCAGTCTTTTGCTAGCCTTCACCTATACTAAGCGGGAATACTGCTTGTGCATCCAATCCCTTAAACCCCAAAGTTATTCCACATGAGTCCACTATACCTACCTATATACGGTATCTACCTGCTGTTCCAAGTAAATTTGTATGTGCCAAACTCTAAACCTTCAAATAAATATCCTGTTTTGTATGCTCGAATAACTCATGTATCAACTAGGGCTGTCCGTATCTTCCATGTTAGGCAGGTTATTGTCAAGAGGAGTGGACTCCGCTCCTCACTCACGAGATAAATGGCTGGTCACCGGGATGCCCAGTCCCATGATTTATGCAAACTAAATCAAAATAATTGCAAACAAAACCCCCCTGGGACTCTTGTTAGTTGGAGGCACTCGTTGTTCCGAGCAAGCCATGGATTGATGCTTGTTGGTGGAAGGGGGAGTATAAACTTTACCATTCTGTTTGAGAACCACCTATAATGTGTGTAGCATGGAAGATATTGCCATCTCTTGGTTGTTATGTTGACAATGAAAGTATACCGCTCAAGATATTATTCATCTCTATTTCAAAACCGAGCTCTGGCACCTCTATAAATCCCTGCTTCCCTCTGCAAAGAGCCTATCTATTTACTTTTATGTTGAGTCATCATCCTCTTATTAAAAAGCATCAGTTGGAGAGCACCGCTGTCATTTGCATTCATTATTGTTAGTTTACATTGAGTATGACTTGACTGGATCTCTTTTACCATGAATTACAATGTCTAGTCAGTTCTTGGTCTTTAAAGGTGCTCCGCATTTATGTTTTGCGGTCTCAGAAAGGGCTAGCGAGATACCATCTTGTTATATCATATTATGATTGTTTTGAGAAAGTGTTGTCATCCGAGATTTATTATTATTGCTCGCTAGTTGATTATGCTATTGATATGAGTAAACTTGAGACCTAAGCGTTATTGCGAATGTGGTTAGTTATAATCTTTGCTGAAAACTTGAATGCTGGCTTTATGTATTTACAACAACAAGAGCAAACAGAGTTTGTAAAAGTTTTTCTTTATCACTTTCAGTTTATCAACTGAATTGCTTGAGGACAAGCAAAGATTTAAGCTTGGGGGAGTTGATACGTCTCCGTCGTATCTACTCTTCCAAACACTTTTGCCCTTGTTTTGGACTATAACTTGCATGATTTGAATGGAACTAACCCGGACTGACGCTGTTTTCAGCAGAATTACCATGGTGTTATTTATGTGCAGAAACAAACATTCTCGGAATGGCCTGAAACTTCACGGAGCAACTTTTTGGAAAATATAAAAAATACCTGCAAAAGATGAAGGCCAAGGGGCCCACCACCTGTCCACGAGGGTTGAGGGCGCACCTGCCCCCCCTAGGGCGCGCCCCTACCTCGTGGGCCCCCTCGAGCTCCTCCGACTCCAACTCTAACTCTATATATTGTGTTTCGGGGAGAAAAAAATCAGAGAGAAGAATTCATTGCGTTTTACGATACGGAGCCGCCGCCAAGCCCTAAAACCTCTCGGGAGGGCTGATCTGGAGTCTGTTCGGGGCTTCGGAGAGGGGAATCCGTCGCCATCGTCATCATCAACCATCCTCCATCATCAATTTCATGATGCTCACCGCCGTGCGTGAGTAATTCCATCGTAGGCTTGCTGGACGGTGATGGGTTGGATGGGATCTATCATGTAATCGCGTTAGTTTTGTTAGGGTTTGATCCCTAGTATCCACTATGTTCTGAGATTGATGTTGCTATGACTTTGCTATGCTTAATGCTTGTCACTAGGGCCCGAGTGCCATGATTTCATATCTGAACCTATTATGTTTTCATCAATATATGAGAGTTCTTGATCCTATCTTGCAAGTCTATAGTCACCTATTATGTGTTATGATCCGTTAACCCCAAAGTGACAATAATCGGGATACTTACCGGTGATGACCGTAGTTTGAGGAGTTCATGTATTCACTATGTCTTAATGCTTTGTTTCAGTACTTTATTAAAAGGAGGCCTTAATATCACTTAGTTTCCGTAAGGACCCCACTGCCACGGGAGGGTAGGACAAAAGATGTCATGCAAGTTCTTTTCCATAAGCACGTATGACTATATTCGGAATACATGCCTACATTACATTGATGAACTAGAGCTAGTTTTGTGTCACCCTAGGTTATGATTGTTACATGATGAACCACATCCGGCATAATTCTCCATCACCGATCCATTGCCTACGAGCTTTCCATATATTGTTCTTCGCTTATTTACTTTTCCGTTGCTATTGCTATCATCACTACAAAATACCAAAAACATTACTTTTACTACTGTTACCTTTTGCTACCGTTACCACTACTATCATATTACTTTGCTACTAAATACTTTGCTGTAGATACTAAGTTTCCAGGTGTGGTTGAATTGACAACTCAGCTGCTAATACTTGAGAGTATTCTTTGGCTCCCCTTGTGTCGAATCAATAAATTTGGGTTGAATACTTTACCCTCAAAAACTATTGCGATCCCCAATACTTGTGGGTTATCAGTATCCACGAGATCCCATCTTGGGGCCTGTTCCGGAGCTCCGCCGGAGGGGGCATCGATCACGGAGGGCTTCTATCATCACCATAGCCCCTCCGATGAAGTGTGAGTAGTTTACCTCAGACCTACGGGTCCATATTTAATAGCTAGATGGCTTCTTCTCTCTTTTTGGATCTCAATACAATGTTCTCCCCCTCTCTTGTGGAGATCTATTCGATGTAATCTTCTTTTCGCGGTGTGTTTGCTAAGACCGATGAATTGTGGGTTTATGATCAAGTCTATCTATGAACAATATTTGAATCTTCTTTGAATTCTTTTATGCATGATTGGTTATCTTTGCAAGTCTCTTCGAATTATCAGTTTGGTTTGGCCTACTAGATTGATCTTTCTTGCAATGGGAGAAGTGCTTAGCTTTGGGTTCAATCTTGCGGTGTCCTTTCCCAGTGACAGTAGGGGCACCAAGGCACGAATTGTATCGTTGCCATCGAGGATAACAATATGGGGTTTTCATCATATTGCATGAGTTTATCCCTCTACATCATGTCATCTTGCTTAAGGCGTTACTCTGTTTTCATGAACTTAATACTCTAGATGCATGATGGATAGCGGTCGATGAGTGGAGTAATAGTAGTAGATGCAGGCAGGAGTCGGTCTACTTGTCTCGGACGTGATGCCTATATACATGATCATACCTCGATATTCTCATAACTATGCTCAATTCTATCAATTGCTCAACAGTAATTCGTTCACCCACCGTAAAATACCTATGCTCTTGAGAGAAGCCACTAGTGAAACCTATGGCCCCCGGGTCTATCTTCATCATATTAATCTTCCAATACTTAGTTATTTCCTTTGCTTTTTTACTTTTCTTTTATTTTACTTTGCATCTTTATCATAAAAATACCAAAAATATTATCTTAGCATATCTATAAGATCTCACTCTCGTAAGTGGCCGTGTAGGGTTGACAACCCCTTATCGCGTTGGTTGCGAGGATTTATTTGTTTTGTGCAGGTGCGGGGGACTCGCGCGTAGCCTCCTACTGGATTGATACCTTGGTTCTCAAAACCTGAGGGAAACTTACGCTACTTTGCTGCATCATCCCTTCCTCTCCGGGGAAAACCAACGCAGTGCTCAAGAGGTAGCAGCTGCTCAGAACGACGAGACGAATCCGGATACGCAGCCCATTCGTCCGCCACCCCTCCCTAGCATAGCGAACACACAACTTTCACCCCTCCGGTTCATCTGCCCGAAAATGCGAAACACTGGGAATACTTTCCCAGATGTTTCCCCCCTTCGCCGGTATCGCCTATCCCTACGTTAGGTCACCCCTAGCAAAATGTATTGCCGCGTCTTGCTTTGTGTTAGATTTGATTGCCTGTTATTTATTGTGTTCCCCCTCCGTTACTCCTTTCCGGTAGACTCCGAGACCGCTGCCGATGTCCGTGTGTTCGACTACATCGAAGATGACCCCTCATTCTTGCCAGAGCAACCAAGCAAGCCCCCCCTTTGATCACCAGATATCGCCTACTCTTCTCTCTACTTCTTGCATTAGAGTAGTGTAGCATGTTACTGCTTTCCGTTAATCCTATCCTGATGCATAGCTTGTCCTTGCTACTACTGTTGTTACCTTCACCTGCAATCCTAATGCTTAGTATATGATGCTAGTTTATCATCAGTGGCCCTACATTCTTGTCTGTCTGCCATGCTATACTATCGGGCCGTGATCACTCGGGAGGTGACCACGGGTATATACTATATACTTTATACATGATACATGTGGTGACTAAAGTCACGTCGGCTCATAGAGTACCCGCTTGTGTTTCACGGATTGGGTCCGAAGGGACGTTTGTCCGGATGGCGCTCTGAGTGAACCTTTGTGGCGGAGCGAAAGGGTAGGTTGAGACCACCTAGGAGAGAGGTGGGCCTGGCCCTGGTCGGCGTCCGCGGTTATTTCAAAATAACACGCTTAACGAGATCTTGGTATTTGATCTGAGTCTGGCCACTGGCCTATACGCACTAACCAACTACGCGGGAACAGTTATGGGCACTCAACGTCGTGGTATCAGCCAAAGCCTTCTTGACGTCAGCGACTGAGCAGCACGCGCCGGGTTGGACTGGAACACCTGCTCTTGTATAAGGGAGGCTAGGTCTGCTCGCCGGCTGCGTACGCAACATGTAGGTGTGCAATGGGCGATGGGCCCAGACCCCTGCGCCACAGGATTTAGACCGGCGTGCTAACCTCTCTATTGTGCCTAGGTAGGGTTGCGACGTGTTGATCTTCCGAGGCCGGGCATGACCTAGGAAAGTGTGTCCGGCCAAAGGGGATCAAGTGTGTTGGGAGATGTGGTGCACCCCTGCAGGGAAGTTGATCTATTCGAATAGCCGTGTCCCTCGGTAAAAGGACGACCCGGAGTTGTACCTTGACCTTATGACAACTAGAACCGGATACTTCATAAAACAAACCCTTCCAAGTGTCAGATACAACCGGTGATCGCTCTCTCACAGGGCGACGAGGGGAGGATCACCGGGTAGGATTATGCTATGCGATGATACTTGGTGAAGTTACCATCTACTCTCTTCTACATGCTGCAAGATGGAGGCGGCCAGAAGCATAGTCTTCGACAGGACTAGCTATCCCCCTCTTATTCCAGCATTTTGCAGTTCAGTCCACATATACTACCCCCTTTCATTGATACCAATGCATATGTAGTGTAGCTCCTTGCTTGCGAGTACTTTGGATGAGTACTCACGGTTGCTTTGCTCCCCCCTTTTCCCCCTTTCTATATTCGATTGTTGCGACCAGACGCTGGAGTCCAGGAGCCAGACGCCACTGTCGACAACGACTGCTACTACTCGGGAGGTGTCTACTACTACGTGTAGGCCGCTGACGACAACTAGGAGTAGTTTAGGAGGATCCCAAGCAGGAGGCATGCGCCTCTTTCGATCTGTATCCCAGTTTGTGCTAGCCTTCTTAAGGCAAACTTGTTTAGCTTATGTCTGTACTCAGATATTTTTGCTTCCGCTGACTCGTCTATGATCGAGCTGTTGTATTCGAGCCCTCGAGGCCCCTGGCTTGTAATATGATGCTTGTATGACTTATTTTATTTGTAGAGTTGTGTTATGATATCTTACCATGAGTCCCTGATCTTGATCGTACATGTTTGCGTGTATGATTAGTGTACGGTCAAATCGAGGGCGTCAGAAGTTGGTATCAGAGCCGACTGCCTATAGGAATCCCCCTTCCACACTCCTTGGCCGAAGTTGAGTCTAGCGAAAAAAATCTTTTCCTAACATTGCTGTGCGGCTTACGGGCCCACGTCGCCATTGGGTGGTACTAGAATATTTTATTCCTCGTCTATACTCTGGGACTTTGATCTCTCTTCTATTCGGGTAGAAAGATTTTGATGACTCTAACTCTAGGCTCTCGTAATTACTTCCTTTCGGAGAGCCCCTTATTACAGATGAACGCCTGCTCCACCAGAAGATTCAGAAGATACTCTCCGATGTTATCCCGAGAACTTGTGCTCATTGCGTTTGCAACTCCCTTCCATCGTCAACCCCTATAGATAACTACATGCACTTGCCATTCTTACCTTAGTCCCCAGTTGCTCTTGTTATTACAAGATACCCCGAAATACTCGTTGTTGTTCTGAGAATCCTTGTGCCTACTGCCTTGCAGTTCCTTATCACCTGAATACACCTACAAATTAATCCTCACACACACCAAGGATTTGTTTCTCCCCAGTTGTTCATGTGTTTCACCAAAGTCTTCGAAATACTAATTGGTCTTTCGAAAATCTTCAACCGCTAGTTTTTCTTGAAATTCTTGCTTGCTTGCACTATGGTTAATCCCATAAGTATACAAATCTTAGTGGCATCCTTGGTCACTATCATTTTTGAGTCCATTGATTCAATAAGTTGCAAATTCTCACCATCATCAGTCGAATCCTAGGATTATCCTTCCGGCTTAGACATCATTTTAAACATGAGTTGGTTCTCGACCAATCAAATTGCCGATGATTGTACCTCTAAGAGTATTCAACTTATCCATCCCTAATCAGAGCATTGCTTCTGATCCCTTTACTTGGAACTAATAATTCCTTTGCATTTGAGCCTTGAGTTAGTCAGTTGTTTCTATAATCTTATCTCCTTGCATTCCTTCTTCCTCTGAATGAGTACCGATACTCACATCAGCCCCGTTGTGGACAACCAGACCCATTGTCGGGTTATTATCTGACAATGTCCTTCACATCCAAAATTCTTGTGAGTTCTTTCCCTGATACATAATGCCTTTGGTAAATTGTATCCTCTACTTTAGTAAACCATGCTCTGCTTTTGAGCTTGTGTTATTTACTCTTGAAGTTCATGGTATATGTTCCTAAGATGCCCCTATGGGTTGAACCTATGCCTTCTTTAGTCTGTGTGAACCCGAAGTTTATGCGGGTTATATCTACTAGTGTTTTGCCAGATAAATTTTCAACTCCATAACTTCTTTGAAGACGGGAAGTGAATGAAGGGTTAGGCATTGAAGAAGTGGGAGTCAACCTTGAACTTTGCGTTCATGCCCATGGACACGATGCAGATCTTTTGATGGAAGCTTCTCATGAAAATAATTACCCCCTTGTTACAAGTTCATCTTGTATCAGTGGTTTGATCATTTACAAATGTGGTTCCGACCATATTGTTCTCCTTCAATTCCGTTTCTCAGACAAGTTAAAGCACTTGTCTTTTGCAGATCAATGCATCTCCGCAACCTCTATTTTGATCTTCCTCCGAGTATTACCCTCAGGTATCTTGATAATATCACCGAACCATGTTGCTTATTAGGAGCCTTCATCAAGTATTATTCCTCACCGATTCCAATGTTTCCTGGTTCCGAGTTGTTAGTCACTCAAGGACATCGATAACTAAATCGGGTCCTCACCACGATTAAACAACTCTTAGTAATCTCCTTTACTTACGAGTTTGTACTCGATCACGTCATTTCTAGCCTGATCGGCTATATCATTAGCGTGCTAAATTTTAACCATGCTACCTGGTCCTTCCTGGAGAACAATTTTTGACGGTGAGCTAAGCTTACGTCGCTCTTCCTCGTCATATCGTTTCACCTTGAACAACAAGCTTGATTCTGAGTTGGAGACGTATCCATGGTTCCAATAATCTTTCGCTACAACACTCCTTTTGCTTGATGTAATGATTGTTCGATTGCTTCTTCATGGATCCTCTCGACAAAATTTGTCGTGGTCATCATCAACATTTTGACTCCTTCCAGAATAGCAATCAAATTCATAATGAGAAGTACCATCCTTGCCCTCGATGATTTGTGTTATCATCGACCACTTTATTGCCTTCCGTTCAACACAAACCTGTTCGTGTTTCGTGTTATACCTTGAGATCCTTGCTATCTAGCATTTGTTCTTTACCTTGGAGTATTACCATCTTTTATGTCAAGAATGTCGTGAGAGTTTCATCACCTCTTAAGAATTCTTGGTATAGTGATACTTCTCACCATCGCCATTCTTTCTCGTGTTGTTTCTAACCAGAATACCGACAAATGGTCTGTGATATGTAAAATTCAAAAATTCTAGCAACCCTATTGCTTTGACGTTAATGGTTGATAGCTTCATTCTAAGTCTATTGCTCACTGATCATCATTCAAACATTGATCGTGCTACCTAGTCCAGATTTTCGGGTGCACTTTTCAACCAATGTTTAAATTGTGTATGTTTTCTTGAGCATACATCATTATATCATTTGAACTGTCAAATGTTATCTCCTTGTTCACATAATCATGGAAATCCATCTTTTGGAAATCTCAATGAATTATCGTTGAGTCCTTTAGCACCTCCTCATCCTCTCCTTGGTTTAATGATGAACTCTTGTTTTGGAACTCACTTCCATAGTTCATTTCCCGAGAATCTTACAATGTCATCTCATAAATTTGTGTTGCACCTTTTCTTCTCAGGCATCATAAGTCTGAGGTATCCTGACACCAATCGGATCTGAATCTCAATCAGATATGATGGTTGGAACATCTTTTCAAGTGTTATAACATCGGTCATTATATGACCTGGTAAGGTGATGTCATGCCTAGCACACCTGGCCGGAGGACCTATTGTTATAGTTTCCTTTTCTGCAAGATTATCCATTCTTCCATGAGGAAATTGTAAGACTTATTCTACAAGATGTTCCTGATGGATCCTTCGTGTATCCAGAGTCTGACCTTTGCCTGAAGACCATGTCAATGCTATCTCGAAGCATGTCTGTGGTACTCTGATCTTCAATAAGAACATTTGAAGCACAATGCAAAATTTTCCTTATCAATTATCCAAATGCCGTTGTATGGGTAATGTCATGAAATTCCTCTCCACTTACCTAAATGGTTTTATACTTTCTATACTGTCATGGATAGCATGCTCTGCATGTCCTTGGGAAGGATATACCCCTGAAATATGTGTTTAAACACATTTTCCTTTCCATTGTTCTATTTAATCTGATGATACATTTTCCTTTCCCATTATTTGGTTTAAAATTTCTTGTGATCTATATGATCTAAGTAGTAATATTCTCCTGCTTTTGTAAGCACCTCGGTGTACAATTCTGTCAGAAAGACCCTACTACTTTTGTTGATGACATTCCGATAACCACCGATTGACGAGAACTTTGCCTACTGGTCCGCCTCGTTCAACGAGCAGGAAAATGGTTCTCTTCGTCCCTCGCCCTTGGTACCGGTGTTGTTGCCGACATAACCGACAGACTATCCTCTGGCTTGCCTTGCTTACATCATCGTGCAAGATGTCACCGCCCTTCCTACTTTTAACCCACATGGTGGGCCCATAACCCACAATTCCACAGGATTGAAACCTGGCTCTCTTGTACCCCTGGTTTCTAAAGTTATTCCTCGCGCTTGACTCCGTTTGTATTCATGGGTCACCTTCCTAGAGATGATCTATTCTAGTATCAGACACAATACTTATTTCCGTTGCTCTGAACCTCTTTCATGCCCTGTTGCAGGCAATGAACGATTGCCTACCCGCTTGAAACGTCTCATGGTACATACTTACTTTGCTCTCAATATTGTCTTAAGTTTCCATTCGAGAGTTACTTTCCGCCACCATCCCCGATGTTATCAACCAGATAGTCGACCTTTCAGAGGTCTATTTTTCCGAAGTTACCCCTTGTCCTTCATACGTACTATGAAGACTCCGAAGAAAGGATGACGACTTCATCATGATAACCTGAAGCAGAGAATTGAAGACATCAACGAAAGGGATTAACTTCTTCGAGAAGAGTAGCCAAGACCGAAAAGAACCGTTAGAATTTCATAAGCAGACTTTTCCCCCTTACTCTACCTCTTAATCTAGGGATGAGATTTCTTGTAGTGGAGGAGAACTGTGACGCCTGGATAATTAGGCTACAGTAATCCCACATTAACGATGCCACGTCACCTTGGTTATTGTTGCTAATCTCGCGTTAGATTGAAACCGATTCAAATTTAAATTCAAAATCAAGAAAACAATAAAAGTTTTCAAATATTAAAACTAAAATGTTCAATAAATAGTAGATAAATCATAGGCTATGATAAAATTGCAATCAACATTATTGAAATTTGATAAGTGACTTAAACAACCTCAAACAGGGGCTGAAAACATTATTTAATAACCTTTTTATTAATAAAAAATAAATATGAAATCATATTTACCCCAAACTAGTTTTTGGTGGTAGGATATATTGTGCTGTCATTTGTGGGCCAGCTCTCATATTTTACAAAACTCATTTGGTGCCCAAACAATTAGCAAAAACAGAAAAGAAAAGAAACAGAAAAAGGAAAAATGAAAATGGCTTAAAGAACTACTGTGCCCTTAAGCCTACTGCTACAGTCCCCGGCCCAACCCACGTAGCGCCTGTCTCCCTCCCCGCGCATGCGTCGGCGCGCGCGCGCCCATCTGACCGGCGTTCGACGCCATGTCGCCAATCCCACGGTTCCCCGGCGCCCTTAATAACTCGCCCGCGCTCCTCGCTCTCTTCTCCGAACCCTAGCGGGTCCAAAATCCCCCTCTCATCTCCTTCCCCGCCTCTGTTCGAGATGCCCGAGTGCCCCCGTCGCTGTCGATCGCCGTAGCCATGGCCACCGTCGTCTGTTCGTCGCCCCGGCAAGTCCAAAAGCTCCGCAGTGGTCCTCTGCTGCCACTACACCATTGGATTGAGCCCCGAAGCCCCTCGCGTCGCCGCATTCTTCTTCTTCTCCGGCTCGTCCACCACATCGTCCTCGTCCTTGATCTACGCCACCAGTCCTCCCCGAGCCCTCTGCCCAGACCCCACGCTCCCCCGGTGAGCCTCTGCGCTGGATGCGCCCTCCCCTGCCTCCTCTGATCGCCTGTAGCGCCCGTTCCACGCTCACCCGAACGCGCTGCCACCTGGCCTCGTTGCCGGCGTGGCCACGGTGACCATTTGGGCCCGTGCGTGCCACCGTTCCGCTTCTAGCATCGAGTAGGCACCGTGGGCACTTCGCGCAGCTCGCTTTGTGCCTCGTAGCCACGTACCCGTACCTCGCCCGAAGAACCTCACCACCGATGAGCTCGATGCGCTCAGCTCCGGCCATCGCAGCCTCCACCACCGTCACAGATCGCTCCGCCGTCGTCTTGTCGTTCGAATGAGCCCAACCGCGACCAAATTGGTGCGGTGTGGACGAATCCCGCAGCTCTCCCGATCGCTCCACCGTTGGATTGGTCGCCGGAGTTAGCTCCGATGCCTCTCCGGCCGGTGCCGAGCTGGCACCCACGTGGCATCGCCCCGTGCCACTGACTGGAGGGCCCGAGGCCCCTGTTGACTAGTTGACTGAGTCAACTGCTGACTGGGACACCCTTGTCCCACTGACATATGGGCCCCACCACAATAAACAAAATAAATAAAAAGAATAATTAGTTAATTAAATAGTTTAGTTAATTAAAACCCTAATCTCTCACTGACTACAGGGCCCCTCTCACTAATTAGGTTAGTTAGGTTAAAATAACTTTGTTAGTTAGCACTGTCACTGACATGTGGGTCCCAGTGGACCCACTTGTCTGGTTTGACTGGTCAACCGACCAGTTGACCTGCTGACATCACGCTGATGTCATGCTTGCGTCATCGTCCACTATTCTGGATAATGTTGGATTTAAATAAATAAATTCAGTAAATTAATAAAACTTTAGAAAATCATATCTTTTAAACCGTAGCTCGGATGCAAATAATTTATACATGAAAGTTGCTTAGAACGATGAGACGAATCCGGATACACAGCCCGTTCATCCACCACCCTTCCCTAGCATAGCGAACATGCAACTTTCCCCCCTCTGGTTCATTTGCCCGAAAACGCGAAACATCGGGAATACTTTCCCGGATGTTTCCCCCCTTCGCCGGTATCGCCTATCCCTACGTTAGGTCACCCCTAGCAAAATGTATTGTCGCGTCTTGCTTTGTGTTACATTTGATTGCTCTGTTATTTATTGTGTTCCCCCTCTGTTACTCCTTTCCGGTAGACTCCGAGACCGCTGCCGATGTCCGTGTGTTCGACTACATCGAAGATGACCCCTCCTTCTTGCCAGAGCAACCAAGCAAGCCCCCCCTTTGATCACCAGATATCGCCTACTCTTCTCTCTACTTCTTGCATTAGAGTAGTTTAGCATGTTACTGCTTTTCGTTAATCCTATCCTGATGCATAGCCTGTCCTTGCTACTACTGTTGTTAGCTTCACCTGCAACCCTAATGCTTACTATAGGATGCTAGTTTATTATCAGTGGCCCTACATTCTTGTCCGTCTGCCATGCTATACTATCGGGCCGTGATCACTCAGGAGGTGATCATGGGTATATACTATATACTTTATACATGATACATGTGGTGACTAGAGTCGGGTCGGGTCGTAGAGTACCCGCGAGTGTTTCACGGATTGGGTCCGAAGGGACGTTTGTCCGGACGGCCCTCTGACTGAACCTTTGTGGCGGAGCAACATGGTAGGTTGAGACCACCTAGGAGAGAGGTGGGCCTGGCCCTGGTCGGCGTTCGTGGTTATTTCAAAATAGCACGCTTAACGAGATCTTGGTATTTGATCTGAGTCTGGCCACTGGCCTATACGCACTAACCAACTACGCAAGAACAGTTATGGGCACTCGACGTCGTGGTATCCGCCGAAGCCTTCTTGACGTTGGCGATTGAGCAGCGTGCGCGGGGTTGGACTGGAACATCTGCTCTTGTATAAGGGAGGCTAGGTCTGCTCGTCGGCCGAGTACGCAACGTGCAGGTGTGCAATGGGCGATGGGCCCAGACACCTGCGTCATAGGATTTAGACCGGCGTGCTGACCTCTCTGTTGTGCCTAGGTAGGGCTGCGACGTGTTGATCTTCCGAGGCCGGGCATGACCTAGGAAAGTGTGTCCAGCCAAAGGGGATCGAGCATGTTGGGAAATGTGGTGCACCCCTGCAGGGAAGTTGATCTATTCGAATAGCTGTGTTCCTCGGTAAAAGGACGACCCGGAGTTATACCTTGACCTTATGACAACTAGAACCAGATACTTAATAAAACATACCCTTCCAAGTGCCAGATACAACTGGTGAACGCTCTCTCACAGGACAGCGAGGGGAGGATCACCGGGTAGGATTATGCTATGCGATGATACTTGGTGAACTTACCATCTACTCTCTTCTACATGCTGCAAGATGGAGGCGACCAGAAGCGTAGTCTTCAACAGGACTAGCTATCCCCCTCTTATTCTGGCATTCTGCAGTTCAGTCCACATATACTACCCCCTTTCATTGATACCAATGCATATGTAGTGTAGCTCCTTGCTTGCGAGTACTTTGGATGAGTACTCATGGTTGATTTGCTCCCCCTTTTTCCCCCTTTCTATATTCGATTGTGGCGACCAGATGTTGGATTCTAGGAGCCAGACGCCACTGTCGACGACGACTGCTACTACTCGGGAGGTGCCTACTACATGCAGGCCGCTGACGACGACCAGAAGTAGGTTAGGAGGATCTCAGGAAGGAGGCCCGCGCCTCTTTCGATCTGTATCCTAGTTTATGCTAGCCTTCTTAAGGCAAACTTGTTTAACTTATGTTTGTACTCAGATATTGTTCTTCCGCTGACTCATCCATGATCGAGCTCTTGTATTCGAGCCCTCGAGGCCCCTGGCTTGTAATATGATGCTTATATGACTTATTTTTTGTAGAGTTGTATTTTGATATCTTCCCGTGAGTCCCTGATCTTGATCGTACACGTTTGCGTGTATGATTAGTGTACGGTCAAATCGGGGGCGTCACAGTCACGATTTTAGATATGAACATATTATTCTTTCATGAAATATATTTGAGTTGTTGATCTTACCTGCAAGTTGTATGCACCTGTTTTGGTTCTGAACCTTAGACTCCCAAGATGACCATGAATTGGGATATCGATATGGATGCTTTTAACTTGAGGAGTTCATGTATTAACAGTGTGTTGATGCTTTGTTGAATTCTCTATTAAAAGGAGCATCTTAATTACCCTTGTTTCATTAGGACCCTCTTGCCATGGGAAGGTAGGCCGAAAGATGTTATGCTGGTTTTTACCGCAAGCACCTATGACTATACGGAATACATGCCTATACATGAAAGATGAATTGGGGGCTATTATGTATCGCTCCAGGTTGCGACGGTTACATACGGAATTTCATCTGAATATCCAACATTACCCCATGCCTCACTAGTGCAGAACCAGGCAATAGCACCAGTTCGTAAGGCCCTTTAGTGCTGGTTCGGTAACCGGCACTAAAGTGTGGGCACTAAAGCCCCCCCCTTTAGTACCGGTTCAGCACGAACCGGTGCTAAAGGGCAACCACGTGGCACGAGCCAGCTCCGGGGGCAGGGAGCCCTTTAGTACCGGTTGGTGACACCAACCGGTATTAAAAGGTTGGGGGGTTTTGGGTTTATGATTTCTTTTTCATTTAATTTTGTGTTTTCCATTTAATTCTTTTTCGTTTGCTGGTATTTTACGATACTACATATTGTACACGTTATGCATATATGTAAATAGAATTTCTAGTAGAACCGATCATATATATATATATCATCGAATGTCTCACAACCACCATTAATTCACACATATATACACACATGTATATATATACAATTAGCTAGCTATATACAATTTCTCCTAATTGGTGCCTTCGGAGCCAGTGGCATTAGCCTAATTGGTGCCTTCGGAGCACGATGGCAATTGGAAGTGGTTCATGGGGGCGGTAGCGGGTAATAGTATTCTCCTTTGGGATCTATGACCTGGTCGAGCAAAAATCCCGCTATTTCCTCTTGAATTGCTTCTATGCGCTCCTCTATTAGGAGCTGCTCCCGCACCTCTCTGAACTGTTAAGAAGGAGATCAATATGCATGTGTATTAGTTGTGTGACTAGATATCGATAATGGTGTAAAAATAGTGAATAGTGTTCTAACAAACGTACCCAGTCCTGTCTTTGAGATCTGCTCCTTTTGGACGCCATCATGCGAATATTCTCGCAAACATAGTATGCACACAGATTATTCCCCGACGCCTGCTTGAGGGCCTTAACGAGAATGGAATTTGATCAGATAATAATTAATCAAGCATGATAATTAAAGAGATGGCAGCTAGCTAGCTAGTACTACTTAATTACTTACCTTGGGCCTGGAGTGACGCTGATGAACTTTGCCCAAGCCCTGCCCGCCGACAAAGAAAATGAATAAAGGGGTTATTAAATAGTTCATATCAGGAAATGACGAACTAAATAGGCCGAGATATAGTTAATAATGATTAAATTACCTGTTGACTATCCCAAACAAGATGGTGTAGTCACTTTCTTTTTTAAGTAGTGAGTCCAGTATTTCAAATGTTCCTTCATCAACTTTAATGATTAACAAGATCCAGTTAAATCTGCATGCACACACGTTTGCATGTCTTAATTAAGCAGGCATATGTAAGCAAAAACATGTAGCTAGCTAGTAGGAAAAAAGAGAATTTGTAGTGCAAGACAGTGTGACTCACTCGAAGTTGTAAGGAAGTAGTATATCTTCATTGGTATTCAGGAGCTTGAAGAACTCTAGCATGCTTTCCTCTACACTTTTTTCATAATATGCATCTAATTTCCATGTGTATTCATTAATGGTATTTGGGTCAATGAACCCAATGCCATAGCGTCCACCTTTTTTCATTTCATACATCTTCATCCTGCATAATACCACAGAAAAGAATATAGTGAGGATAATTACAGGTAATGATTGATCAAAATGATCACTACAGCTAGCTTGAGACTTAAATTACAGAAATAAATCACTTACAGACAATAACAACTGACGATAGATTTGTCGAGTGCGTCTTGATTGTATAACTGAAATAGTTCTGAATAATCAACGGACACAGCTTTCTCATGGAAGTAATGATCCTTCTTGACATTCACCATGAGGGACTCTCGATTGGAAATCTTGGTAATGTCCATGTACCATTGATGCAGCTCATACATTCTCGTTGGGAGCTTCTTGACCTCGTCCGGCTCGAGCAAAGGTTGGCCCCGGACATATTTCCGTTTTATTTCCTCCTCTCTAAGCGGAGACATGGGCTCGATATCGAGGAGTTGTCCAACAGTGATCTTGAGGATTTCAGCCTGCCTTATATGCTCCTCGGTTATTACCACATCGCCCATCTCGGGAACATAAACGGTTTACCCACAATAATATTGGGCGCGCCTACTCTCATGTGTTGTTGGCACAACAAGCGGGGGGATTGATTGCGCCGCCTGTTCTCCCAGCTGGGGAAAGGTTTTACCGCATTTTTTGCCAGCTGATTTGCTCGAGCTCGAGCTCGCCTCTTTCTGTAGACGTGCTCGATTTAACTTCCTAAGGTGGCGCTCATAGTCTGTGTCAACAGGCTTGGGAGCTGGTGGTCTAGCCATACGAATGAAGTGGTCAATCTTTTCCTCAGGCACTTTCTCCCTTGGCGGCGGTGGTGGTTTCGGTGCAAAATGGGCTTCCACCTCGGCCTTCGATATGGCTGTGTTTTCCTCCTCGGACTTGTCGTAAGGCCTCTGCGGAAGATGCGCGAGGCTGCTTGGACCATATTGAAATCGCTTGCCTCCGCATGTACCTCCCGTCCTACCTTGACTTGTACCGCTACGCACCATAGTTGTGGCGGCTCTCTTCCGTGATTTCTGAGGCGGAGGAGACGGCTGACGTGGCTGAGTTGGACGAGGAGGAGTGGCCTGAAGTTGTGCCAGACTTGGAGGAGGAGTGGCCTGAAGTTGTGCCGGACTTGGACGAGGAGTGGTCTGACGCTGTGTCGGACTTGGAGGAGGGGTGGCCTGACGCTTTGCCGGACTTGGAGGAGGAGTGGCCTGACGCATTGGTGG
This sequence comes from Triticum urartu, assembly GCF_003073215.2. Classification (NCBI taxonomy): domain Eukaryota; kingdom Viridiplantae; phylum Streptophyta; class Magnoliopsida; order Poales; family Poaceae; genus Triticum; species Triticum urartu. The sequence continues at coordinate 465,625,796 of NC_053026.1, read as the reverse complement.
ACTTGGAGGAGCAGGAGTCTGCTGACTCGGTGGCGGACTTCGACGAGGAGTCGGCTGACGCGGTGTCGGTGGCCTTTGAAAGATGATGCAATCCTTTCTCCATAGGATGATACAATGTTTGGCCTCTCCCAATGTGTGCTCCTCGTCACCTCCAGGAATGTCAAGCTCTAGCCCCGAATATTGGTCCACCACCTCATCAACCAAGACACGAGCATAGCCCGCTGGAATCGGGTTGCAATGGAAGGTTGCCTCAGGGGGATTTGTAAAAGCAACGGCGTCCGCCACCTTCATGGATATGTTCTTCATTTTGAAGTGTAGCTCGCAGTTAGTGTTCTCCATGATGTCATCCACGAGGTATCTATCCAGCATTGCGTCGCCCGGGGCAGAACCCACGCTGCTTCTCGACATGGATGGGACGGTGCTATCCAATGCTGGATCATCCGCTAGCTGCTGCAGCTGCTGAGACCCCCTTTTCTGGCTAAGTGAGTCGATCTGCTCCTGCTGCCGCTGGAATTTGACTGCCAAGTCCCCGTGCACTGATTCTAGGCCTTGAAGGCATTCATAGTCCAGCTTCCTCTGCTCCTCCTCCATCATCCTCTTCTTCTCCTCCGCAATCTTTTTTCTCACACGGGTTCTGTAGTCGGTGTTCCAGTCCGAAAACCCCTCATACCACGGAATAGCGCCCTTGCCTCGTGTTCTTCCCGGGTGTTCAGGATTTCCCAGGGCACGCGTAAGCTCATCGTTCTCTCTGTCGGGCTGAACACCCCCGATCGAGCCTCTTCTATTGCAACAAGTAGCTTATCTTCAGCTCCGTTCAGACATGCCTTCTTCGAAACTTTGCCTGTCTTCGGGTCCAACTCCCCCCCCCATGTGCATAGAACCAAGTCCTGCACCTAGGGGGCCAACTCAATGTTTCTGGAGTGACACCTGCATCCTCCATCTCTTTCTCAGACTTAGCCCACTTAGGCATTGCCACCGCGTAGCCACCTGGCCCCAGCTTATGGAACTTATCCTTTTTCGGCATTGGCCCTGTTTATTCTCGACCGTTCCTTAGATAATTCCGAATCCTTGAATTTCACAAAATTGTCCCAATGAGCACTTTGCTTCTCTAGTGTTCCCTCTAATACTGGAGTCTTCCTTCCTCCCTTGACGTACTTGTCCCATACACGATTCTTGTGGTTGTTGAACGCAACCGCCATCTTCCTAAGAGCAGCGTCCTTGACTTTCTCCACATCTGCATCTGTGAAATGATCTGGTAGGGTGAAATGTTCCATGAGAGTTTCCCAAAGCAGAAGTTTTTGTCCGTCGTCGACAAAAGTAAGATCTGGACGTGGCTTTGCTGGCTCTCTCCATTCTTGAAGGGAGATCGGGAGTTGGTCCTTGACAAGAACTCCGCACTGACAAATGAACTTGTCTACAATCTTCTTAGGCGCTAATGGTTCGCCATTAGGTTTGATGGCCTCGATATTGTACTTTACGCCCTCCTTCAACTTTTTGTTCGGGCCTCGTTTCCTGCTGCCTGAAGATTTGCTCGATCCGGATGGCTGAAAGAAGAAAGATCGATTCGTTAATATATCTTCAAGTCATTTAAAACATGTGATGATCACCACATGCCTGCTTATATAAATATACCTCACCGGTCTTTGTTGTTTCAAGATCAACATTTTCTTCGTCATCAATATCATAATCATAGTTCATGACTTCATCAATTCGGTCGTCGCGATCGACTAGCATATCACCCTCCCCGGTGTTGTTTAGATATCCGGAGCCGTCATAATCTTCTTCATTCTGATCATCATCTGGCCCGTGAGGATGGCGTATGATACCAAACAGGGTCTCTTCTCCCTCTCTGCCGGTATTGTCCGCCATAGCTTTTACTTAACTAATCCAAAAGAAATATAAAACAATTTAGTATTCAAATTACAATGCATGGATGCAATCAATTAATAAGGAAAAATTGAATCAATCATAGTACATAATAAGCATCGTCGAATATAATCTCGAATACATCGTCTCGAATAATAGATATAATCTCGAATACATCATCTCGAATAATATATATCAAATACATCACTAGCTAGCTAGCTAGCTAATAAAGATCGAATACTAAAGAGTAATCTAGGCCACTCGCGGTTCCTGAGGCGCGGGCGGTGGACAACCAAAGTGAAGGAACCATCACTGGATCATAGCTCGGGTGATCTCCCCAAAGAACCTACCAGGTATTGGAGAACCTGATGTCCATAGCAGCCATGTAGCGACGGACGTGCTTGTCCTCCTCCCTGACAGGGCGACGTACCACCTCCGGTGGGGCCGGCTCCCTCCGCACCGAAAGTGGCCCACGCGAACGCCACCAAAGGAGACCAGGGTCGACGACGGGACCCGGGGCCGGGTTCCTCACCAAGCGTCGCGCCCCTGAAGGTAGCACCTCCCAGTGCCAGCCCGGCGGAGCCCAGCCCCGGACATGGGTCCTCTGAAGCAGGACGTCGTCGCGAACGGGTCGACAGCGAGGATGCGGGCCGGGCATCGTCGACAACAAATACTATATGCCGCAAAAGTAAAGTAACATTTTTTAAATGATGGATTGTGATTTCATATATGCAAATTCTAAATTTTATAACTAAAAATATAAGAAACTAAAAAACATCGATCATCGTCTAACAATTTGAAATTAATCTAATTCATCTAGCTAAAACTAACATTTCCAAAATTTCTAACATTTCTATATAACTAACATTTGTATAAAAAACAGAAAAAACCTTTGACATTATATATATTATAACCAACATTTCTATATACTATTTGACATTAATCTAATATAATTAATTAATTCATCTAAAACTTTGTATGAAAAACAGAAAAACAGAAAAAAAAAACTAAAAACTAAAAACAGAAAAATTGTGTGTGTGTGTGCGCGTGTAGTGTGTGTGTGTGTGCGCGCGCGTGTGTGTGCAGTAGTTACGGCCGGTGCCAGCGGCGCGGTGGCTTTGATCGATTGGAGGGAGGAGAGGGGCCGGGGGAGGGGCTCACAGCGCGCGTGGGCGAGGTCGAGGCGACGGCGAGGCGAGGTCGATCCAAGGCGACGGCGACGGCGAGGCAAGGGGACGGCGACGGGCCGGTGCGGCCACAGGGACGGGCCGACAACGGGGGCGGCGCGGAGTCGACGGGGACGACGTGACAAAGACGGGGGCATCGCGGAGTCGACGGGGACGGCACGACAGGGGCAGCGACGGCATGGGACGGGGCGGCGGCAGAGAGAAGTGGGAGAAGAGAAACTGAAATTTTTCAAAGTGTTTGTTATATAGGGGACACCTTTAGTACTAGTTGGTGCCACCACCCGGTAGTAAAGGCCTGTTTTGGCCAGGCTAAGCGGCGGGAAGAGCACACCTTTAGTACCGGGTGGTGGCTGGAACCGGTACTAAAGACCCACCCTTAAGTACCGGTTCCAGCCACCAACCGGTACTAAAGGTGGTGCGCTGGCGCAGGTGCGGTGCGGCAAATTTAGTCCCACCTCGCTAGCCGAGGGGCGCCTGCACTGGTTTATAAGCCCCAGTGCGGTAGCTCTCTCGAGCTTCTCTCATAAGCAGGCCTTCCGGGCCTACGTCTGCTGCTATGCCTTGATGGGCCTATTGGGCTAGCGGGCCTGCATCCTGGCCCAATTAGAATTTGGGTTTCTAGTCGTATGCAGGCCGCTGTGGCCCAGTAGGTGGGCTTTTTTTCATTTAGTTTTTTTCTTTTCTGCTTTATTTATTTTTAGTTGTTTTTTTGCTGTATTTAGAGTTTCTTTGTGAATATTTTTGCTTTAGGTACAAAAAATTAGAAACTTTCTGTTAGTGCCGGTAGTTTTCAAATTTGAATAGTTTAAATTTTGAATTATTTGAAATTTGTGTGAATCACTTGTTTGTGATAACTTAACTTTAAAAATACATTTTTTAGTGATTCTTTTTTATTATGTTTAATATTAGTGTGTTTTATCATTATATTCAATTTGGTAATGCTTAGGTTATTTAAAAAATGAAATGCCTTTATAACAGATGAGTTTTCGTTCGAAACCCTGATAGTTCAAAAGAGATTGTCCTTTTTGTACACGAAGTGCATCCAGTTTTTGCCGTAACCCTCTCTACTTTTTTGCACATGCTATGTGGGTGAAATTATGATACCATGCCAAATTTCAACCTTTTTGGAGTTCATTTGAAGTGTTTTTCTATTTAGCTAAAAAAAATCAGTAAATGCATGAAAGAATTTGTTTGCACATAAAATTTTTCGCGTTTCAAATGCCAAAACACATAACTACCCCTAACTATTACAGAGATTCCCTCCTGGGTGTGAAACATAGAAGAAAGTGATGATATATAGTGAAGCCGATCACATCCCAGTTCTTTGGGTGTGAAACTTTTTCTTCGCGTGTGTCCCTTTGTGCCGTAACCATGGAAAATCTTCATCATTTAACGGGATGCTCGGGTTAATATTCATTGTGAATGGAGCAATTTCATCAAACTTTTCATAATCTCCTGACATGTCTGTCTTGTCATCCACTCCCACGATGTTTCTCTTCCCAGAAAGAACTATGTGCCGCTTTGGCTCATCGTATGATGCATTCGCTTCCTTATCTTTTCTTTTTCTCGGCTTGGTAGACATGTCCTTCACATAGAAAACTTGTGCCACATCATTGGCTAGGACAAATGGTTCGTCTGCATACGCAAGATTGTTGAGATCCACTGTTGTCATTCCGTACTGCAGGTCTTCCGTTACCCTGCCTCATGTCATATTGACCCATTTGCACCGAAACAAAGGGACCTTCAAACCACGTCTATAGTCAAGTTCCCATATGTCCTGTATATAACCATAATATGTTTCCTTTCCCGTCTTGGTTTCTACATCAAAGCGGACACCACTGTTTTGGTTGGTGCTCTTCTTATCTTGGGCGATCGTGTAAAATGTATTACCATTTATCTCGTACCCTTTGAAAGTCATTATATTCGAAGATGGTAACTGGGACAGCAAGTACAGGTCATCTTCAATAGAGGCGTCATGCATGGTATGTGTCTGCAACCAGCTGGCGAAACTCCTGGTTTGTTCACGTGTAATCCAGTCATCAGACCGCTCCGGGTGTTTGGAGCGTAGCAAATTCTTGTGTTCTTCCATATACGGAGCCACCAAGGAGGACTTATGTAGAACTGTGTAGTGTGCTTCAGTGAGAGAATGTCCGTCCATACATATTAGTTGATCCCCTCCTAACGTACCTTTTCCATCCAGTCTGACCTTATGCCGCGATTCAGGAACACCAATCGGCTTAAGGTCAGGAATAAAGTCAATACAAAACTCAATGACCTCCTCATTTTCATGGCCCTTGGAGATGCTTCCTTCTGGCCTAGCACGGTTTTGAACATATTTCTTTAAGACTCCCATGAACCTCTCAAATGGGAACATATTGTGTAGAAATACAGGACCCAAAACATTAATCTCTACTCATAGGTGAACTAGGACGTGCATCATGATGTTGAAGAAGGATGGTGGGAACACCAACTCGAGACTAACAAGACATTGCACCAAATCATTCTCTAACCTTGGTATGATTTCTGGATTGATTACCTTCTGAGAGATTGCATTGAGGAATGCACATAGCTTCACAATGGCTAGTCAAACGTTTTCCGGTAGAAGCCCCCTCAATGCAACCGGAAGCAGTTGCATCATAATCACGTGGCAGTCATGAGACTTTAGGTTCTGGAACTTTTTCTCTGCCATGTTTATTATTCCCATTATATCTGACGAGAATCCAGACGGTACCTTAATACTGAGCAGGCATTCAAAGAATATTTCATTCTCTTCTTTGGTAAGAGCATAGCTTGCATGACCCTGATGTATGCCGTCTTTTCCGTGCATATGTTGCTGGTCCTCCCGTGCCTCAGGTGTATCTTTTGTCTTCCCATACACGCCCAAGAAGGCAAGCAGGGTCACACAATGATTCTTCGTCACGTGCATCACGTCGATTGCGGAGCGGACCTCTAGGTATTTCCAATAGGGCAGGTCCCAAAATATAGATTTCTTCTTCCACATGGGTGCGTGTCCGTCAGCGTCATTCGGAACAGGTTGTCCACCAGGACCCTTTCCAAAGACCACCTTCAAATCCTTGACCATATCATGTACATCAGCACCAGTACGTGTTGGGGGTCGTTGCATCACCAAGATCAATCTATGGAGTAACTAGCAACGAGAGAGAAGGGAGTGCATCTTCATACCCTTGAAGATCGCGAGTCAGAAGCATTGCAAGAACGCGGTTGGAGGAGTCGTACACGTAGCGATTCAGATCGCGGCCGAATCCGATCTAAGCACCGAACAACGGCGCCTCCGCGTTCAACACACGTGCAGCCCGGTGACGTCTCCCGCGCCTTGATCCAGCAAGGAGGAGGGAGAGGTTGAGGAAGAAGGCTCCAACAGCAGCACGACGGCGTGGTGGTGATGGAGTGGTAGTTCTCTGGCAGAGCTTCGCCAAGCTCACGCGGAGGAGGAGAGGTGTTGGGGAGGGGAGGGGCTGCGCCATGGATGTGGTGCTGCAGCCCTCCCCTCGCCCCTCTATTTATAGGGACAAGGGGGAAGGGGCCGGCCCCTCTAGATGATATCTAGAGGGGGGGCGGCGGCCAAGGGGGAGGGGGCTTGCCCCCCCAAGCAAGGGTGGCGCCCCCTTTAGGGTTCCCCCAAACCCTAGGCGCATGGGCCCTAGGGTGGGATGGCGCCCAGCCCACTAGGGGCAGGTTCCCTTCCACCTACAGCCCATAAGGCCCTCCGAGGCAGGTGGACCCTCCCGGTGGACCCCCGGAACCCCTCCGGTGGTCCCGGTACAATACCGACATACCCCCGAATATTTCTGGTGACCGTATGATGACTTCCCACATATAAATCTTCACCTCCGGACTATTCCGGAACTCCTCGTGACATCCGGGATCTCATCTGGGACTCCAAACAACATTCGGTAATCACATACAAATCTTCCTAATAACCCTAGCGTCATCGAACCTTAAGTGTGTAGACCCTACGGGTTCGGGAACCATGCAGACATGACCGAGACAACTCTCCGGCCAATAACCAACAACGGGATCTGGATACCCATGTTGGCTCCCACATGTTCCACGATGATCTCATCGGATGAACCACGATGTCGAGGATTCAAGCAATCTCCTATACAATTCCCTTTGTCAATCGGTACGTTACTTGCCCGAGATTCAATCGTGGTATCCCAATACCTCGTTCAATCTCGTTACCGGCAAGTCACTTTACTCGTTCCGTAACACATCATCCCGTGATGAACCCTTTAGTCACATTGAGCTCATTACAATGATGTCTTACCGAGTGGGCCCAGAGATACCTCTCCGTCATATGGAGTGACAAATCCCAGTCTCGATTTGTGCCAACCCAACAAACACTTTCGGAGATACCCGTAGTGCACCTTTATAGCCACCCAGTTACGTTGTGACGTTTGGCACACCCAAAGTATTCCTACGGTATCCGGGAGTTGCACAATCTCATGGTCTAAGGAAAAGATACTTGACATTAGAAAAGCTCTAGCAGACGAACTACACGATCTTGTGCTATGCTTAGGATTGGGTCTTGTGCATCACATCTTTCCCTTAATGATGTGATCCCGTTATCAATGACATCCAATGTCCATAGTCAGGAAACCATGACCATCTGTTGATCAACGAGCTAGTCAACTAGAGGCTCGCTAGGGACATGTTGTGGTCTATGTATTCACACATGTATCACGATTTCCGGATAATACAATTATAGCATGAACAATAGACAATTATCATGAACAAGGAAATATAATAATAACCATTTTATTATTTCCTTAGGGCATATTTCCAACAGTACGGTGGTGAGGCTTCGTCCGGTGATCCGCCTCACCTTTGAAATGCTTGCCTTTCTTTCTTACGGGATGCCTGCTCGGAAGAAATCGACGATGTCCCAGGTACACATTCTTCTTACAATTCGCCAAATATATACCGTCGGTATCGTCCAAACAGTGCGTGCATGCGCAGTATCCCTTGTTTGTCTGTCCTGAAAGGTTACTGAGAGCAGGCCAATCATTGATGGTCATGAACAACAACGCCTTTAGGTCAAATTCTTCCCCCATGTGCTCATCCCACACACGTACACATGTTCCATTCCACAGTTGTAAGAGTTCTTCAACTAATGGCCTTAGGTACACATAAATGTCGTTGCCGGGTTGCTTAGGGCCTTGGATGAGCACTGGCATCATAATGAACTTCCTCTTCATGCACAACCAAGGAGGAAGGTTATACAAACATAGAGTCATAGGCCAGGTGCTATGGTTGCTGCTCTGCTCCCCAAAAGGATTAATGCCATCTGCGCTTAGACCAACCATACGTTCCTTGCGTCATCTGCAAACTCCTTCCCGTACTTTCTCTTGATTTTTCTCCACTGCGACCCGTCAGCGGGTACTCTCAACTTTCCGTCTTTCTTACGGTCTTCTCTCTGCCATCGCATCGCCTTGGCATGCTCTTTGTTTTGGAAGAAACGTTTCAACCGTGGTATTATAGGAGCATACCACATCACCTTGGCAGGAATCTTCTTCCTGGGGCGCTCTCCCTCGACATCACCAGGTTCATCGTGGCTGATCTTATAGCGCAATGAACCGCATACCGGGCAAGCGTTCAAATCCTCGTACTCACCGCGGTAGAGGATGAAATCATTAGGGCATGCATGTATCTTCTGCACCTCTAACCCTAGAGGGCAGACAACCTTATTTGCTGGTTCGGTAACCGGCACTAAAGTGTGGGCACTAAAGCCCCCCCTTTAGTACCGGTTCAGCACGAACCGGTGCTAAAGGGCAACCACGTGGCACGAGCCAGCTCCGGGGGCAGGGAGCCCTTTAGTACCGGTTGGTGACACCAACCGGTATTAAAAGGTTGGGGGGTTTTGGGTTTATGATTTCTTTTTCATTTAATTTTGTGTTTTCCATTTAATTCTTTTTCGTTTGCTGGTATTTTACGATACTACATATTGTACACGTTATGCATATATGTAAATAGAATTTCTAGTAGAACCGATCATATATATATATATCATCGAATGTCTCACAACCACCATTAATTCACACATATATACACACATGTATATATATACAATTAAATAGCTATATACAATTTCTCCTAATTGGTGCCTTCGGAGCCAGTGGCATTAGCCTAATTGGTGCCTTCGGAGCACGATGGCAATTGGAAGTGGTTCATGGGGGCGGTAGCGGGTAATAGTATTCTCCTTTGGGATCTATGACCTGGTCGAGCAAAAATCCCGCTATTTCCTCTTGAATTGCTTCTATGCGCTCCTCTACTAGGAGCTGCTCCCGCACCTCTCTGAACTGTTAAGAAGGAGATCAATATGCATGTGTATTAGTTGTGTGACTAGATATCGATAATGGTGTAAAAATAGTGAATAGTGTTCTAACAAACGTACCCAGTCCTGTCTTTGAGATCTGCTCCTTTTGGACGCCATCATGCGAATATTCTCGCAAACATAGTATGCACACAGATTATTCCCCGACGCCTGCTTGAGGGCCTTAACGAGAATGGAATTTGATCAGATAATAATTAATCAAGCATGATAATTAAAGAGATGGCAGCTAGCTAGCTAGTACTACTTAATTACTTACCTTGGGCCTGGAGTGACGCTGATGAACTTTCCCCAAGCCCTGCCCGCCGACAAAGAAAATGAATAAAGGGGTTATTAAATAGTTCATATCAGGAAATGACGAACTAAATAGGCCGAGATATAGTTAATAATGATTGAAATTACCTGTTGACTATCCCAAACAAGATGGTGTAGTCACTTTCTTTTTTAAGTAGTGAGTCCAGTATTTCAAATGTTCCTTCATCAACTTTAATGATTAACAAGATCCAGTTAAATCTGCATGCACACACGTTTGCATGTCTTAATTAAGCAGGCATATGTAAGCAAAAACATGTAGCTAGCTAGTAGGAAAAAAGAGAATTTGTAGTGCAAGACAGTGTGACTCACTCGAAGTTGTAAGGAAGTAGTATATCTTCATTGGTATTGAGGAGCTTGAAGAACTCTAGCATGCTTTCCTCTACACTTTTTTCATAATATGCATCTAATTTCCATGTGTATTCGTGCCAGTAGCGTGAGAACTCCGTGAAGAACAAAGCAGGAGACGGTGATTGTTCGAGTACAGACCAGTAGCGCGGAGTGGTTGTGCTGGCGCCCTTCTAGCAAGGTAAAATTCCACGTCCTTCGCTGATCCGTGTACCTTGGGGGCGTGTGGCTTTGGCGGCGGCATGATCTGGAATTGAGAGGCTGGTTGCCGCATCTGCGGTGGTAAAATTCACCCTCTCTCTTCTAGATCAAGGTGATGGGGCGCTCGAGAGCAGTTGATGAGGACGAATGGCAGGAGATCCTCTCTCTTCGAGACGAATTTGGTGCAGTTCAACAGGAAAACGCAGCGATGCACACTGATGTGTCAAAATACAGGAAGATGTTCAGTCAATTAGTTCCAAACAAGGCGAAATAGTCTACAAGTTGGAGGGATTGAAAGAGCAGTGTTAGATCTGGGAAAGCAATTGTCCATGATGAGTTCGGTCTTGCAGAAATTAGTGGCTCCATCGGGGTCTGGAACTAGAACAGAGAATCAACCTGAAGTTGACAGTGTTGTTAGATCACCAACATTGCAACAGCAATAGCAAGACAGACCTCCTAGCAGAACAGAACTGCTGAGACAACAATTAGAAGCAGAAAAGGAAAGGACCAGACAGCTGGAAGAGTTACACATGCAGCAATTACCTCCAATCAGAACTGGCAGAACTGCAGCACCACCTGGTTTTGGAGCTCATGCTAATTTGGAAACAGCAAGTGCTATTGGAACACCAGTTACACAAAGAAGGGGAGGTCAGACTCCTGTTTTCCAACAGTATCAGCAACCAGCTCGAGACAGACAGTTGTGGCAGGGTTACTTCAGAACCTATGAGCAGGATATGCAGGCTCAGTTCATGAAAGCAATGACAAAGGGTCTGAGGATGGACTTTCCTAGATTTTCTGGTGAAGACCCTGTTGGCTGGATTCGACAGTGCAACAAGTACTTCCAAATGGCAGTAGCACCAGAAGAATATAAGGTATCACTCTCTCAAATGTACATGACAGGAGATGCTGATGTATGGTTAAGGAGATCTGGTTTACTCAAGAAACAATTGTCATGGAAAGAATTTGAAAAAGAAATCATCAAGAGATTTTCTGCTCAAGGCTCTTATGACCTCACTGAAAAATTTACTTCTCTGAAACAAGGAAGCACTACAGTGTCAGAATATACCAAGCTGTTTGAGGATTTAATGGCTGAACTGCAAGAGGAAAATCCTACATTATCTGAACTCTGGTTTGTAAAATGCTATGTGAATGGGATGAGAGATGGAATTAAGTACCAATAGAGGCTTCTTAGACCCACTTCCCTAACTGATGCCTACTGTTTGGCAAAAGAGATTGAACCCTGTCACCCTCCCCCTGTGGCACAGGTCAAGAAGTCAGCAGTTTCTTACAACAACTACTGGCAGAAAAATGTAGTGCCTGCAGCAGGGAAACAAGTGGTAAACACTGCAACAGTTCCAACAATTAGTAACACAAAGAGCAGTGAACATGTTAACAGCCAAATTCAGAAAAGCAGAAAAGCAGGTGAATGTTACAGGTGTGGAGATAAATGGGTCCATGGCCATAAATGCACTCTAGTTCCTAATGTGCACATGTCACAACAAGAAATGGAAGAAACTGGTCTGTATGAAACAGACACTGATCAGCAAGAAGTAGTAGAGGAAGGAACAGAACAGCAAGAACAAGCAATGTTTATCTCTGCACATGCTATGGGCCAGCAGTTTGCTGTATAGTCTCCTACAGTAATAGTGCATGTCAATGGAAAAAGAGTAGTAGCACTGCTGCATTCGGGCAGCTCAACTTCTTTTATAAGTGAACAGTTTGCTATTAAATCACACTGTCTATTGCTGCCTGTCAGGCCTAGAAAGGTCTCTATAGTTGGAGGAGGCCTGCTGCTTTCTGCTGCTGTGCCTCTCAATTGTGCATTTCAACTAGCTAAATTGAAGTCGGAGCATTCTTTCAGAATTCTCAATCTTCCTAGTCATGATATGATTTCAGGATATGATTGGTTTTCCCTGGTCAGTCCTGTGGCTTTTGATGTGCCTCACAATCAGTTCAGCTTCACTCTCCATGGCACAACAACAGTAACAACAGCAGTCTACAATTCCAATGAGGAAATTTTGGAGATACCAGCAGAGCAAGCCACTAAATTATTGGACAAAGGTGTAGAAACCTTTCTTCTCCAAATTCACAATATAGTGGCTCAAACTCCTGAAAAACACTATATACAAGCGGCAATAAACAAACTGTTGCTGGAATATGATGATGTTTTTGCAGAGCCAACAACATTACCTCCCAAAAGAGAATTAGATCACAAAATTCCTTTAATGCCAGGAGTTGAACCACCCCATGTCAGACCATATAGAGTACCTCATCATCAAAAGGAAGAAATGGAGAAGCAAATAAAACACTCACTGGACAATAACCTCATAAGAAGTATCCAGAGTCCTTATGCAGCTCCTGTTCTTCTAGTTAAAAAGAAAGACAGTACTATGAGGCTTTGTACTGATTTCAGAAGGCTGAACACTGTGACAGTGAAAAACAAGTTTCCAATACCAGTAATTGAGGATTTACTAGATGAGTTGCATGGAGCTAAGGTTTTCTCCAAAATTGACTTAAGGTCAGGATATCATCAGATAAGAATGGACCCTGCAAACATTCATAAAACTACATTCAGAACCTTTCTAGGGCATTATGAATATTTGGTCATGCCCTATGGATTATCTAATGCACCAGCAATATTTCAAGCTCTCATGAATCTTTTATTTGCTAAATACAACAGAAAGTTTGTCCTGGTATTTTTTGATGACATTCTAGTATTCAGTAATCCTATAGAAGAGCATGTGGAACATTTCAAGCAAGTGTTGCAGATCTTGAGAGAAAGTCAGCTATTTGCAAAGAGGTCAAAATGTGCATTTGCAGTTCATCAGGTGGAATATTTGGGACATGTACTTTCTGCTGCAGGGCTAGCTACTGAACCCGGCAAGATCAAAGCAATTATGGACTAGCCTACACCTACTGACATCACTAAATTGAGAAGTTTCTTGGGTCTAGCAGGTTACTATAGGAGGTTCATCAAAGATTATGGGACAATCTGCAGACCATTACATGATGCTCTTAAGAAAGGGAAATTTCTGTGGACAAATGAACAAGACAAAGCTTTCAGAAAATTGCAACAAGCCATGGTCACAGCTCCAGTTCTGGCTCTTCCCAATTTCAATGTTCCTTTCACCTTAGAAACAGATGCATCTGGCTATGGCATTGGGGCTGTACTTATGCAAGAGGGCAGACCATTGGCATATTACAGCTCTTCACTTTGTCCCAGAAATGCTGCTCTATCTACATATGAGAAAGAAGCCCTTGCAATTTTGGAAGCTTTAAAGAAGTGGAGGCACTATTTATTGGGCAACTCTGTCATCATCAAAACTGACCAGCAATCTTTAAAGTCCATTACTGATCAAAAGATTACTGAAGGAATACAATACAAATTAATGATGAAGTTGTTGGAGCTTAATTTCACAATTTAGTACAAAAAGGGCAGTACCAACAGGGTAGCTGATGCCCTGTCCAGAGTACTCCCAAAATGCATGTCTATGTCAACTGTTACTCCTGAGTGGGCAAAAGAATTACTCGCTAGTTACCAAAATGACCCCACCACAAAGAAATTGCAGGAAAAGTTGCTGTTGCAATCCCCTGAAGACAAATCTGATTACTCCATACATGCTGGCATTATCAGATTTAAAGGGAAGATTCTGGTGGGCAATGACAGTAAATTGAGAGACAGACTAATTGGTTCTCTACATAATTCACCTGTGGGAGGACATTCAAGTATGAGAGCCACATATCAAAGAGTCAAGTGAATTTTTTATTGGCCAGTCCTTAAACAAATTGTGGAACAATTCATAGCTACTTGTCCTATCTGCCAGAGAGCAAAACATGAGAATTGCTTACAGCCAGGGCTCCTAGATCCTCTACCTGTAGCTGATATGGCATGGCAGCACATATCCATGGATTTCATAGAGGGCCTACCCAATTCTCAAGGAAAGGATGTGATATTAGTGGTAGTTGACAGATTCACCAAATACTCTCATTTCATACCCCTCTCACATGCTTATACAGTACAGAGCGTGGCTCAAGCATTTGTAGATAACATAATCAAGCTCCATGGTCCTCCAACACTTATTATCTCTGATAGAGACAGAATTTTTACAAGTCAACTATGGAGAGACATCTTTACGGCATACAAAAGTGAACTGAGATATAGTTCAGCCTACCAGCCACAAACTGATGGCCAAACAGAGAGGATAAATCAGTGCTTGGAGACCTACTTGAGGTGCATGACTACACAAGAGCCAAAGAAGTGGTTAGCTTGGCTGCCACTAGCTGAATATTGGTACAACACCAGTTATCATACAACATTGAAAATGAGTCCTTTTCAAGCATTATATGGATTTCCTCCTCCATTAATTGCTGAACTAGCAGTGCCTGGACCTGATAATGATGAAGCCCGGGATTTCTTAACAGCCAAGCAGAACATGTTACACAAGTTGAAAGAAAACTTACTTCAAGCTCAAAATAGAATGAAGAAGTATGCTGATGTAAAAAGAGTGGAAAGACAATTTGAAGTGGGGGATTTGGTATATCTCAAAATGGCACCATACAGACTGGCAGCATTTGGATTCAGAGGAGCACTCAAACTCCACAACAAATACTATGGGCCATTCTTGGTTATCCAGAAAATTGGCAACAGTGCTTACAAGTTGCAATTTCCAGCTGATGTGCAAATCCATCTAGTTTTCCATGTAAGTCAGTTAAAAAAGCTCTTGAGTCACAAGTCCATCCCTAGCCCACACCTCCCAATGGTGAATGCAGACAGCACCATTAAGGCCTCTTTTGGTCCATAGGATAGGATTATCGTAGGAATAGGAATTTTGTAGGATATGAGATGGCTTCTACATCAAATCCTATGAGTAGGAATAGGAAAGGAGATTTCATTTGGTTGACATCAAAGGAATTTTTCCATTGAGTCTAGGTTCTTTTTTATTTTCCTACGAAATGTGGAGGATAGGAACCAATCCTATGTAGGAATAGGAATCTATTCCTATTAACCAAAGGGCTCTAAAGGAAAAAATCCTATAAGAACTCTATCCTTTGAAATTCCTATGAAATTCCTGCAAACCAAAGGAGGCCTAAAACAGAACCAGCTCAAGTCTTGGATGTTAGACAAGTCCTTGGTATCTGAAGATTAATCTTTAGTTAACTGTGTCCATTCTGGCACATACTGTCAGGACCCTGATTCCAAGTCACATCGATCTAGCCGGTAACACCTCATATCACATTGCCGCCTCACGCACGGTATCCCCACGGGTGTCGCCTTACCATGGCCCGGGGCTGTTTGCGCCTTTTGGCTCACGTATATGATAGTGTCGCTAGCATCCATATGATAGAGAACTCGGGCCGACATGGCTAGTCGTGAACCCAAAGCGGCACAGACCTATGGGGACAGGCATACATGAATCACATCGAGCATGTCGGTCATCAGCGAGTGAATCCGGGCTGTAGCACTGGGCTAACAGGACTCCGGGGAACCCGGGCTGTAGCAGGCTAGGCAAGACTCCGGAAGTCACCGCGTGACATTTCCCCGAAGGGACAGACATAGGAACGAAGTGAAACACATGTCGGCCAGTCAAGTGTCCTGAGCAGTAGTGCTGGGCTAGCAGGACTCCGGTGAACCGGGCTGTAGCAGACTACTATGGCTCAAGGAGCACTATACTACATTTCCTCATAAGAGAGGCTGCCAAGGATAAACAACTAGATTGTCGGATCCCACACATACCAAGCATTTCAATCATACACACAATATGCTCAATATGTGCAAATACAACATGGCATCACAACAAAACTCTACGACTTAAGTACTTTATTTAAAGGCTCTAGAGAGCCATACATAACATGTTCATACAGGTAGGGGTCACATGACCCGACACTCAAGTCAAACAAGCATACAAGCACATGCGGAAGAAAATAGTCTGGGTACAGACACTAGAAAGAAAGAAGGCTTGTCGACGCCTGTCTATCTACATAGGGCCCTCCATGGCCAGGATCACCACCTGGGTGGCAAGTTACTCATCGACATCGAGGTCTACATAAAACCCATCGGAGGGGGCAGTGTTGTTTTCTGAAAACAGTAATTAAAGCAACATGAGTACAAAGGTACTCAGCAAGTCTTACAACAGAACCTACTATACATGCTCATTCTCAAGAATGTGGTGGAGTTATTGCAGCAAGCCAGCTTTGACTCTTGGCTAACCTATCCTACAAGACACCACTAGTAAAATAGTTTTCGCACACGAGTCCACTAATCACCCACACAATACTCCACCAGGGATCCTCCCTCGTCATCCTACGAGATGGCCATCCTCGGTACTCACACTTATCTTGAGTCTTTTAGTAGTAACCATTAACTTGTCTGTGAACTGTATAGGCAACCAAGTAGTCCTTTACCGCGGACGCGACTATTCAAATAGTTTTATACCCTGCAGGGGTGTACTACGTCACACATGTTTTCACCACTTAGCGTCTGCACACGACATGTGCTCGGCAGACTTCAAGCGAAGCCGATGTGGGTGTAGACCATGATCTGACTAACCGCACAAGTCTCTACTCCAGGTTTATCGCCTATTCTGGTTCCATCCGCAAGGAAATCCGGCCGGGGTGTCCTCAACGGCCCCAAACGATGTGTACAGGGTCCCGAGACGCCAAACGGGCGCCCGGCATACCCGGCCACAGTGTATCTACCGCATCATAGCCCACCCCTAGGGTCAGCGCTATGCACGGCCGCCAACACATAACCTACAAACACCAGAAACTAGTTGCAACTCCTGGACAGAGGACGAGAGGGGTCAGTAAGTCGAGCGGGGTCATATTTCAGGGCCCAATGTGTGGTAGTAGCTGAATCTTAAATCACGCATACAGATCTCAATTCTTATGGACGACCTCAATGAAACAACCCACCATGTACTCCTACATGGCCTCTCATCGATACCCTTACCAAAACATGTTCAACACATCCCTCACATTACCGACATAATCATTTCACTCTAGCCCATCACCCAGATGAACCAGACCTGACCCAACTCTAAGAATAGCAGGCATAGCAAGGTAGGAAACACAGACATGGCTTAATCAACTCCTACACATGCTAGTGGGTTTCATCTAGTTACCTTGGCAATGACAGGTCATGCAGAGGATAAGGGTTCAACTACCGTAGCACACAGCAGTTTGAAACGTTGTTGTCTTAATGCAGTAAACGAGAGCAGAGGCGAGAACATGGGATTTTATCGATATGATCAATGGGGCTGCTTGCCTGATGGAGTGGTAGTAGGGTACTGCCCTTCAGCTGGATACTCGGAGATATCCTCGGAGGCAGAACCTACCATGAAAGACACCACAGAATATAATCAACACATGGCAATATGCAACAATATGATGCATGCTATGACATGGCAAAATGAGGTGTCCTGCCTAATGCAATGTGAAACAAGTTGAAATGGGTCCATTTGAATCAAAGATTCAAATGGAAGCTTAAGTTCTTATGCTTAATAAGTGTATTAGCTTGTTTCACCTAAACAGCAAGGTTAGAGTGTTTTGTCATGCATGAAACCATTACAGATGGAAATATTGAATTTTTTTGATCATTTTTCATATATAATTTGTTTGATTTGGAGCTATGGTTGATTTTCTATGATTTTTAGAAGTTTTGGCTATTTTCTAGAATTTCCTATATAAGAATAAATCCAGAAAATAAATAACTGCGTCAGCACTGCGTCACTGTGACATCAGCGGTCAACGGGGCTGGTCCAGGTCAAACTAACCTGTGGGCCCTGCGTGTTAGTATTAACTAAACTAACTAAAATTAGTTAGTGCTAACCCTAGGTTAATTAGCAGAGGGGGCCCACTTGTCATAGACTCTGGGGGAATGATTCTGGGCCCACCCAGTCAAAGTTAACGGTTCAAACCCGCCGGCGAGGCCAGACACGGCGGTGGAAGTGCATCTACGCGTTCCGGCGACCAAATGGGCGGCGGAGAGCATCAACGCGTTGCTGGGAGCAAGCCGCAGCGTTTGGTGGTAGTGGTTGGGCTCGGGGTTGCCGGAAACGTCGCGAGCGACGAGCTGTGCGGCTGCCGGAGTCGGGTGAAGATGAACCCGAGGCTACAGGGCACGGCGAGGCATGTGGGGTGGTGTGTTAGGCTCCTAGGGATGTGGTGAGCACGTTGGACACAGTGGTGTGGCCAGTGGGTGGCCGGAGCATCGTCGGCAACGAGCTCCGTGGCAGCGCGTGCGGGTGAGCTACATGCAGTCGCTACAGGGCTCGAGAGGGAGGACGGAGAGGATAGGGAGGTGGCCAGGCTCATGGTGGTTGCAACGGAGCTGACGGCGAGGTCGGGGACGGCCTGTTGCGATGGTGACGGCGAAGGGGATCTCCGGCGGTGGTCGACGAAGATGGGGTCAATGGAGGTGGTGCAGGGCGTGCGAGTGCTCGGGGCTCGGCCTGCTCGACGTAGTCGACGACGGCAGAGCGAACAGACACGATGGCGCGGCACGGGGACGACGTAGAACGCGACTATGACGGCGGTGCGGCTGCGGCGGCGGCGGCCATGGTGCGGGAGAGCGAGGGAGAGGAGCTGGGGAGGAAAGGGCGTGTCTGCGAGCTCGGGGGAGGAGTGGGTGACCGACCCAGGGCGGCAGAACGGCGAGGGGAGGAAGCAGGGCGGCGAGCAGCTGCGTGGCACGCGCTGGTGCCGGCGTCGAGCACCTGGCTGCCTGCCTGGCCGAGCCAAGCAGCTCGCTGGAGCGGTGGCTGGGCTGGGCCGGCAGGTGGGCGCCAGGTAAGCCTCTGCTTTGCTTTGTTTTTCTTTTTCTATTTTTCTATAAGTTTGTGGCTTTATTAAAAATAGTTAGGCACTTACAAAAATCCTGAAAATAATCATAGGCTCTGTTTAGATTATTTCCAACAGCCCACACTTATTTCCAGAATTATTTGAGCATTTAAAATATTTTATAGCATTTAAATGCCCAAATGCAAATACTATATGGATTAAGCCAATGACCTTAAGATGTCCTAGAAAAATGTGCACCATTTTTGTCAAAGGTTTTAACCCAAAACAAAAAGGGTGGACTTTTTAGAAGGGCATTTCAGGTTCATTGAAAAAGTTTTTAGTAAACCCTAGTTGTTCCAGGGGGTGCTGGGGGTTCTATCATCCCCATTTCATCTTTCTGGGAAATTTAGACATGAGGCAATCACTCTAATGCATGAACTAGCTAGGGTGTGACAATTCACCCCCACTCAAAAGAATCTCGTCCCGAGATTTAGGATCTGTTGGGAAGAAGGTGGGGTACTCGAGTCGAAGATGATCCTCCCTTTCCCAAGTGGCTTCCTTTTCGGAATGGTGTAACCATTGAACCTTGAGAAACTTGATGTTATGGTGTCGAGTGGTACGCTCGGCTTGATCAAGGATACGAACGGGATATTCCCGATATGAGAGATTATCTTGTAGATCAAGCGTTTCGTGGTCCACTCCACGGATAGGATCCGCGAAGCAACGCCTGAGTTGAGAAACGTGGAAGACATCGTGGACTCTAGAAAGATGCGGAGGTAGTTCCAATTGGTAGGCAACTTCTCCTCGTTTGGCAAGAATGCGAAAGGGTCCAGTGTAACGAGGAGCCAATTTGCCTTTGATACCGAAACAATGGGTTCCCTTTAACGGAGTAACCCGAAGGTAAGCCTTCTCGCCGACTTCATAACTCATGAGCTTATGTTTACGATCAAATTGGCTCTTTTGACGAGATTGGGCTGTTTTCAATTTCTCACGAATAACGCGAACCTGCTCTTCTGCTTCCTGAATCATATCCGGGCCAAAGAGTTCTCTTTCCCCGGTTTCTAACCAGTTAAGAGGCGTTCGACATATTCGTCCATAGAGAACTTCAAAAGGAGCTTTGCCCAAGCTAGCTTGATAACTATTGTTATAAGCAAACTCCGTGAATGGAAGACATTTCTCCCAGTCCATTCCGAATGAGATGACAGAAGCTCAGAGCATATCTTCCAGAATTTGATTTACTCGCTCTACTTGACCACTGGATTGAGGGTGGAAGGCAGTGCTGAAAGAGAGACGAGTTCCCATAGCATTTTGGAAACTTTCCCAAAATCGAGAGGTGAAGAGACTCCCACGGTCTGAGTTAATTTCCAATGGGACACCATGAAGAGACACTATTCGGGAGATGTATAAATCAGCTAGCTGGCTAGCGGTGATACTCTCACGAATAGGTAGAAAGTGGGCCACCTTGGAAAGACGATCGATTACGACGAAGATGGCATTATTCCCTCTTTTGGTTCTGGGAAACCCAGTAATGAAATCCATACTGATTTTATCCCATTTCCACTCAGGAATAGCCAAAGGTTGAAGGGTGCCAGCAGGCCGTTGATGCTCTGCTTTAACACGATGACAGACGTCGCAACTAGCAATGTATTGAGCAATTTCTCTCTTCATCCTAGTCCACCAAAACCTCTGGCGTAGGTCTTGATACATTTTAGTACTACCAGGATGAATGGTGAGAGGGGATTCATGAGCTTCCTTAAGAATCAACTGGCGTAGATGTTGTTTCTTGGGAACCACCAAGCGGTTCTCAAAGAAAACAACACCTCGCTCATCCACGGAAAAACATTTAGCAACTCCGCTAGTGATGTTTTCCTTAATCCGGGGTATGCCCTTATCACGCTTCTGGGCAGCTATGATTTGATCCGTAAGGGTAGGCTTCGCCACCAGGGTGGATAGGAATCCTCGAGGAACAATGTGAAGATTAAGCTTACGAAATTCCTCATGGAGAAGTGGTTGACTTTGTTGTAACATCAGGTTGTTACAATAGGATTTATGACTTAGCGCATCAACCATGACATTGGCTTTGCCCGGGGTGTAAGTTATTCCTAAGTCGTAATCCGAGATCGACTCGACACAACGTCTTTGCCTGAGATTCAAATCCGGTTGGGTGAAGATATATTTCAAACATTGGTGATCGGTGAAGATCTCGCAACGATTACCGAGAAGGTAATGTCGCCAAGTTTTAAGTGCATGGACTATAGCTGCAAGCTCTAGATCATGTGTCGGATAGTTTTCCTCATGGGGGTGTAATTGTCGTGAAGCATAGGCAATTACCTGACGATTTTGCATGAGTATGCAACCTAGTCCTTGTCGCGAGGCGTCACAATAGGTAATAAAGTCCTTGGAGAAATCTGGTGGTACTAGTACGGGAGCAGATGTCAGGCGTCTTTTCAGTTCCTGAAAGCTGAACTCACACTGTGGGGTCCACTCAAACCTTTTATCTTTCTTGAGGAGTTCAGTTAGAGGTTTAGCAACCTTGGAGAAATTCTCGACGAAGTGGTGACAATAACTTTCTAAGCCAAGGAAGCTCCGAACTTGCTTGTCTGTCTCAGGTGGAGTCCAATCAAGGACGGCTTGAACTCGCTCGGGATTGATAGCAATACCCTTACCATAGATTACATGGCCTAGATAGGTCACTTCTGGCAACCAGAATTCACACTTGGAGAATTTGGCATAAAGGCGATGCTCTCGAAGTTTCATCAATACCAGCCTTAGATGTTCGACATGTTCCCCTTCATTCTTGGAGTAGATGAGTATGTCATCGAGGTATACTACGACGAATTTATCCAAATACTCCATGAAGACCGAGTTCATTAACCGAGAGAAGGTGGTTGGGGCATTGGTTAAACCGAAGGACATGACAGTGTACTCGTATTGGCCATAGCGGGTAACAAAGGCCGTTTTGGGAATGTCCCCGTTTCTGATTTTGATTTGATGGTAGCCCAACCTCAAATCCATCTTGGAAAAGATTGAGGATCCAGTGAGCTGGTCATACAGATCATTGATCCTGGGAAGCGGATACTTGTTCTTGATAGTGACCAAGTTGACAGGTCGGTAATCTACGACCATCCGATCCATTCCATCCTTCTTCTTGACGAAGAGGACGGGGCAAGCCCAAGGGGAGGAACTAGGACGGATGAAAGCCTTTTTCAAGGACTCATCGAGTTGGTTCTTAAGCTCGGCTAGTTCTAAGGGTGCCATCTTATAGGGTCTCCTAGAAATTGGAACGGTTCCCGGAACAAGGTCTATCACAAAATCGACATCACTGTCAGGTGGAACACCTGGCAGTTCTTCTAGAAAGACATCCGAAAAGTCTTGGACTACCGGAATATCTTCAAGGTCTGAAAGGGGGTCTGCATTTAGGGAGTAAAGCTGGCGCTTGGCCACTCGAGTTAAGACATTGGCTGTCTTGCCCGATGGGTGAGTAAGTTGAACGGTTCTAGTGGCACAATCAATCTTAGCATAATGAGCTGACATCCAATCCATACCCAAGATGATGTTTATGTCCGAGGACTTGAGAGCTATTAAGGATGCAAGGAAGACAAGTCTATCGACAAGAATTTCATTCTCATGGCTTACTCTAGAGGCATCTAGAGCCAGGGGTTTGAATTTCCATGGTAGTGGGCATGTCACAGAATGTCGTGTTATGCAATCGAGCATAGCTCTCATATACGAATGAATGAGATGCTCCAGTATCGAAAAGAACAGATGCCGGATGGCAAATAACAAGGAGCGTACCAAGGACGATGTTAGGATCCTCATGAGCCTCCTTAGTTGAGACATAATTGACATGGCCACGTGCAGTGGTGGCTAGCTTGGCGTAGAATGTCTTTCCCGCTAGCTTACCACGACCAACGGACTTTCCAGACTGATTGGGGTTGTTGTTCTGGGGACACTCTCGACTGTAGTGACCCAGCTCTCCACACTTGAAACATGTCACAACATTGGGGCGTGGAGCAGCATTAGCAGCGGGGCCACCATAGGGCTTAGACGGTGCAAACTGCTGGTTGGGGCGAGGCGCCTCAAAGGATGGCCTCGGAATGAACCTAGGTGGCAGTGCCGTGCTTGGAATCCACAACCGGCGCTTCTGAGATCCAGAGCCGGATGAAGAACCAAAATCACGAGAGTGCTTGCATGAAGCGTCATAGTCAGACTGGCCTGTCTCAGCACTGATGGCTTTATTGACCAACTTCTGAAAGGAGGTGCACTCGTGCAGACGAAGATCGCGGTGAAGCTCGGGGCTAAGTCCCTTGCGGAACCTTGCCTGCTTCTTAGCATCAGTGGATACCTCTTCAGGAGCATATCGTGCTAGATTCCCAAATTCATGACTATATGCATCCACAGTCAGTCTTCCTTGGGTGAAATTGCAGAACTCTTCCCTCTTGCGATCTATGAGACCTTCCGGGATGGGATGCTCACGGAAAGCCTCACTGAATTCAGCGCAAGTAGTGATTTGGCCGACCGGGTGCATAGCCTCAAAGTTTTCCCACCAAAGGCTAGCAGGGCCTTCGAGGTGATAGGCAGCATAGGTAACCTTATCAGCTTCAGCTATGTTGGCAGAACGTAGCTTGTGTGTGATGCTGCGGAGCCAGTCATCCGCGTCGAGGGGCTCGACAGAATGATTAAACTTTGGTGGGTACAACATGATAACACCAAGTCATTTCGCTGATGGCATGCAGTGTTCTGCTCAATCCGCTCCAGCAAGTGGTTAGTCTCACACTTGTTTCTTTCCGCCTCCAGCATAACTTCGGCCAGAGAAGGCGGATGAGGCAGATTTTCACCCCTAGCTGCACTGGCTTCCCCCTGCTCCGGGGCAGCAGGGTTGCTGCGGGTGTTGACCATCCTAGGGAAAACAAGACAATGGTTTAGACAAGGATGGCACAAACTTAGCAAGGAAGTGCAGAATGTAATGGATAACATGGAATGCTAAGATGTTCATTGCACGACATGGTAATATAGAAACTGCCATATATATACCATTGGTCATACACACCGTACATAGTTTAGTACAAGCCCATGCTAGAGTACAACTACGGTGAAAGACATTACATCTCATCGGAGGCATTCCAAGCTCCTATACATTATTTTTCTACACCTCTGGAGCGTGATACACACACAGTCGTATCCCACGGGTCACGCAGGATGTGGAGAATACAACTATTACAGTACTAGTGAAACTACTACTAGCTCAGACGGCTCCGTAGTAATCCTCATAAAAGTCACCACCAAAGCCTGGAAGTGGAACATGATCATCTGGGAATAGACGGTCCTGCGGAGCCTGCGGACCATAGGGACTCGGATGTGGCCTTGGTCCCACAGACGGTGGCAGACGGGGACCACGAGGAGGGGTGATGCCTCCTACATCATGCCACTCCATACAATCTGGCAATCCAGACCGCACAGGGTACAGGCCCCTCAGGTCCATGTATCATGCCTGTACCGCAGGTGCAAACCGAGTCAAAGTGGCCCAGTGATCAGCACGAGAGTTGAAAAGCTCCATGCGCAAGCTCGATTTTCGCGGTCCTTATCCTCGAGCATCTCGGCAGTGGTGCGGAGTAGTGACTCCTCATGTGTAGAGTCATAGTACAAAGCCTGATAGTACCCCTGTGCTCCAGGAAGTGAGGCTGGCATGTAATGGAAGTCGGTGTTCTGAAGCAAGGCAGTCCTGGCTCGAATGATAGTCATCATTGAGTAAGCTGCATCCTGCACAGACATCTCAATAGTGACCCCAAGTCCATAGGAATAGTGAAGGGGCTCAGTGGCTCCAGGATAAGAGGGATATATCCTGACGGTACAAAGGTACTGGCTCTGGTTGAAGTCTCTGAACTGCTCCTCGACGGTATATTTCGGATACCACTGATAGCCTGACTCGACCATCACTCAAACCAACATGGCCGTGTGGCCGGGCACGTTGAGGCACCGGGTCAGATGAACCACTTGGTTCTGGGAACGGGTGGCCATCTGAAAGCACAGAATAATGCAAAGGCATTAGAATTTTCTAGGTGAAATCGGACAGCATAACGGCTGTAAATGCTCAGAAAAAGATTTGAGACATCCACAACAGTTTGCAACACCACTCAACAACATCATATCAAGGTTCTGATTCAACTGACAACATACTAAAAGTAGTAGAAACTGTACTGAGGCTTGTAACAACAATCCTATAAGCTACTAAGGATTAGTAACACGTGAACCTGATAGAAAGAAGAGAGCCTAGTCCTTAACCCACGTAGAATGAGAAGAGAATGACTCAGATCAGAGGGCATAAGGTAAAGGAGTAAAAGAGCCTTACGTTCCCTCCCACAATCAATTCCCCTACATATAACTAAAGCATTTCTAGACTCGACATCGACCAGTTTGGCTCAACGAACCTACAGGCAGTCCGGCTCTGATGTCAATGCTGTCAGGACCCCGATTCCAAGTCACATTGATCTAGCCGGTAACACCTCATATCACATTGCGGCCTCACGCACGGTATCCCCACGGGTGTCGCCTTACCATGGCCCGGGACCGTTTGCGCCTTTTGGCTCACATATATGATAGTGTCGCTAGCATCCATATGACAGAGAACCCGGGCCGACATGGCTAGTCGTGAACCCAAAGCGGCACAGACCTATGGGGACAGGCATACATGAATCACATCGAGCATGTCAGTCATCAGCGAGTGAATCCGGGCTGTAGCACTGGGCTAACAAGACTCCGGGGAACCCGGGCTGTAGCAGGCTAGGCAGGACTCCGGAAGTCACTGTGTGACATTTCCCCGAAGGGACAGACATAGGAACGAAGAGAAACACATGCCAGCCAGTCAAGTGTCCTGAGCAGTAGTGCTAGGCTAGCAGGACTCCGGTGAACCGGGTTGTAGCGGACTACTATGGCTCAAGGAGCACTAGACTACATTTCCCCATAAGAGAGGCTTCCAAGGATAAACAACTAGATTGTCGGATCCCATACATACCAAGCATTTCAATCATACACACAATATGCTCAAATGTGCAAATACAACATGGCATCACAACAAATCTCTATGACTTAAGTACTTTATTTAAAGGCTCCAGAGAGCCATACATAACATGTTCATACAGGTAGGGGTCACATGACCCAACACTCAAGTCATACAAGCATACAAGCACATGCGGAAGCAAATAGTATGGGTACAGACACTAGAAAGAAAGAAAGCTTGTCGAAGCCTGTCTATCTAAATAGGGCCCTCCATGGCCAGGATCGCCACCTGGGTGGCAAGTTACTCACCGACGTCGAGGTCTACATAAAACCCATCGGAGGGGGTGGTGTTGTCGTCTGAAAACAGTAATTAAAGCAACATGAGTACAAAGGTACTCAGCAAGTCTTACAACAGAACCCATTCTCAAGAAGGTGGTGGAGTTATTGCAGCAAGCCAGCTTTGACTCTTGGCTAAGCTATCCTACGAGACACCACTAGTAAAATAGTTTTCGCACACGAGTCCACTAATCACCCACACAATACTCCACCAGGGATCCTCCCTCGTCATCCTACGAGAGGGCCATCCTCGGTACTCACACTTATGTTGAGTCTTTTAGTAGTAACCATTAACTTGTCTATGAACTGTATAGGCAACCAAGTAGTCCTTTACCGCGGACGCGGCTATTCGAATAGTTTTATACCCTGCAGGGGTGTACTTCATCACACATGTTTTCACCACTTAGCGTCTGCACACGAAATGTGCTCGGCAGACTTCAAGCGAAAGCCGACGTGGGTGTAGACCACGACCTGACTAACCGCACAAGTCTCTAGTCCAGGTTTATCACCTATTCGGTTTCCATCCGCAAGGAAATCCGGCCGGGGTGTCCTCAACGGCCCCAAACGATGTGTACAGGGTCCCGAGACGCCAAACGGGCGCCCGGCATACCCGGCCACAGTGTATCTACCGCATCATAGGCCACCCCTAGGGTCAGCGCTACGCACGGCCGCCAACACATAACCTACAAACACCAGAAACTAGTTGCAACTCCTGGACAGAGGACGAGAGGGGTCATATTTCAGGGCCCAATGTGTGGTAGTAGCTGAATCTTAAATCACGCATACAGATCTCAGTTCTTATGGACAGCCTCAATGAAACAACCCACCATGTACTCCTACATGGCCTCTCATTGATACCTTTACCACAACATGTTCAACACATCCCTCACATTACCGACATAATCATTTCACTCTAGCCCATCACCCAGATGAACCAGACCTGACCCAACTCTAAGCATAGCAGGCATAGCAAGGTAGGAAACACATACATGGCTCAATCAACTCCTACACATGCTAGTGGGTTTCATCTAGTTACTGTGGCAATGACAGGTCATGCAGAGGATAAGGGTTCAACTACCATAGCACACAGCAGTCTGAAACGTTGTTGTCTTAATGCAGTAAACGAGAGCAGAGGCGAGAACATGGGATTGTATCGATATAATCAATGGGGCTGCTTGCCTGATGGAGTGGTAGTAGGGTACTGCCCTTCAGCTGGATACTCGGAGATATCCTCTGAGGCAGAACCTACCATGAAAGACACCATAGAATATAATCAACACATGGCAATATGCAACAATATGATGCAAGCTATGACATGGCAAAATGAGGTGTCCTGCCTAATGCAATGTGAAACAAGTTGAAATGGGTCCATTTGAATCAAAGATTCAAATGGAAGCTTAAGTTCTTATGCATAATAAGTGTATTAGCTTGTTTCACCTAAACAGCAAGGTTAGAGTGTTTTTTCATGCATGAAACCATTACAGATGGAAAGATTGAATTTTTCTGATCATTTTTCATATATAATTTGTTTGATTTGGAGCTATGGTTGATTTTCTATGATTTTTAGAAGTTTTGGCTATTTTCTGGAATTTCCTATATAAGAATAAATCCAGAAAATAAATAACTGCGTCAGCACTGCGTCACTGTGACGTCAGCGGTCAACGGGGCTGGTCCAGGTCAAACTGACTTGTGGGCCCTGCGTGTCAGTATTAACTAAACTAACTAAAATTAGTTAGTGCTAACCCTAGGTTAATTAGCAGAGGGGAGCCCCACTTGTCATAGACTCAGGGGGAGTCAACCTGGGCCCACCCAATCAAAGTCAACGGGTCAAACCCGCCGGCGAGCCCAGACGCGGCGGTGGAAGTGCATCTACGCGTTCCGGTGACCAAATGGGCGGCGGAGAGCATCTACGCATTGCTGGGAGCAAGCCGCAGGATTTGGTGGCAGTGGTTGGGCTCGGGGTTGCCGAAAACGTCGCCGGCGACGAGCTGTGCGGATGCCGGAGTCGGGTGAAGATGAACCCGAGGCTACAGGGCACGGCGAGGCATGTGGGGTGGTGTGTTGGGCTCCTGGGGATGCGGTGAGCACGTTGGACACAGTGGTGTGGCCAGTGGGTGGCCGAAGCATCGTCGGCGATGAGCTCCGCGGCGGCGCGTGTGGGTGAGCTACATGCAGTCGCTACGGGGCTCGAGAGGGAGGACGGAGAGGATAGGGAGGTGGCCAGGCTCACGGTGGTTGCAACGGAGCTGACGGCGAGGTCGGGGACGGCCTGTTGCGACGGTGACGGCAAAGGGGATCTCCGGCGGTGGTCGACGAAGACAGGGTCGGTGGAGGCGGTGCAGGGCGTGCGAGCGCTCGGGGCTCGGCCTGCTTGACGTAGTCGACGACGGCGGAGCGAACGGACACGGTGGCGCGGCACGGGGATGACGTAGAGCGCGACTACGACGGCGGTGCGGCTGCGGCGGCATCGGCCATGGTGCGGGAGAGCGAGGGAGAGGAGCTAGGGAGGAAAGGGTGTGTCTGCGAGCTCCGGGGAGGAGTGCGTGACCGACCCAGGGCGGCAGAACGACGAGGGGAGGAAGCAGGGCAGCGAGCAGCTGCGTGGCGCGCGCTGGTGCCGGCGTCGAGCACCTGGCTGCCTGCCTGGCCGAGCCAAGCAGCTCGCTGGAGCGGTGGCTGGGCTGCGCCGGCTGGTGGGCTTGCCAGGTGGGCGCCAGGTAAGCCTCTGCTTTGCTTTGTTTTTCTTTTTCTATTTTTTTGTAAGTTTGTTGTTTTATAAAAAATAGTGAGGCACTTACAAAAATCCTGAAAATAATCATAGGCTCTGTTTAGATTATTTCCAACAGCCCACACTTATTTCTAGAATTATTTGAGCATTTGAAATATTTTATAGCATTTAAATGCCCAAATGCAAATACTATATGGATTAAGCCAATGACCTTAAGATGTCCTAGAAAAATGTGCACCATTTTTGTCAAAGGTTTTAACCCAAAACAAAAAGGGTGGACTTTTTAGAAGGGCATTTCAGGTTCATTGAAAAAGTTTTTAGTAAACCCTAGTTGTTCCAGGGGGTGCTGGGGGGTTCTATCATCCCCATTTCATATTTCTGGGAAATTTAGACATGATGCAATCACTCTAATGCATGAACTAGCTAGGGTGTGACACATACCGATTCGACCAATCCAACGGTCCAAGAGACTCCTCAAGTTACTTTCGTCGTCAGCCGTTAGATTTACTTTCCGTTTCCGTTACGTTTCACGCTCCTCTGTTTACCGCGAGGCAACCACCTACTTAATAGCCGGGTTGTGGCTGAGTTGGGCATTGAATCTTCCAGCATTCCTCTCAAGGATGAACCCTAAACATATACAGCACATCTGATAGTAATATAAGCCCAGATTGGGGCCTCTTTCCTCACAATTCTCTGAAATTCATCCATACAGATCTCTTCTCTGATGTTGTTGAGTAACTAGGTCCTGACAGACGGGCCAAGCCCTGCGCGCTCCTCCGTCGACCGTGGCTGCCGGTGACGTGCGCATGGCGTTCCATGACGAGGTTGTGGAGCCGAGCGGCAGTCACCACGACATGAGGAGGAGACGGCGACGTGCGCGGATGGGTGCATCTTTCCGCGCGTCGTCCGAGGGACGGCGGCGTTGCCGGCATTGTCGTCCTCATACAACAGTGCGATAGTGCAGATCCTGAAGGCCTTCTCCATCCAAGGTAACCCCCCACCTTTTCTTTGATTTCTGCATTTTGGGCTTCAAAATTTGGGGATTTTCGATCTAGGGTTAGGGTTTTGTATTTGGGGAAAATTGGGGATTTCATAAATTTGCAAATCCCACTCCTCGTTGCTTTCCAAAACGTATAAAGTGCCAATCCATCATAAACATGAAGTATAGTCCCTTAATCATGATCAGATAATCAATCACACAGAATACTTATGCCCTAAACATGTAACTGAGACCATTATGCTTGGACAAAAAACCATTTGTATTGCAATCATATCGAGGGGTGAAACCATTATTGTTAGAATTTAACCGAAATAAGTTAGCAGTAAAACATGAACGTTGGGTGCTAACTGTAAACCATTATAATTTAATCATGATCAGTTAGCACTAGCATCTGAAATTAGACCGTGGCATTAGCAATTAGCATCATGGTCTACCAAACATGCTCATGATACCAATATTAGTATGAACTTTTTAGCTTAAAATCATTAGGATCTAGACCCTTAATTAAGCATCTAGAAATAGGCACTGGTGCTTCAGAAAAACCTGGTTTATTTTTTAAGCACCTCCCTCAGCATCTAGCATTGTACAAGGCCTAAGCGTAGCGGAATATGATGTACTTATCGTGATTTGTGGGGACCAGTAGAGTATAGCCCATGATGGATGCACCTTGGGGTCTCCAGCAAGGGGAGATGACTGGGGAAGAAAGGCAGCAGTAGGGTAGATGGCAGTAGGAAGCCACCGGCACAGCCTTGCGGTTTCCGGCAGTGGATGTTGGTCTTTTGATCTCCTTAGCACCCTTTTAGGATCGGCGGTTAAGAGTTTGTTGGGGTTTAACCCATGTATACCTGTGTATATTTGCCCAAGGGGCACAACCTCCTACTTTTATATCTTATATATCCAATAATCGAAAAGCAGGATGAGCCTACACAAAATTACCTCCCATCAAACAAAGAGAAATATCCTAGACGGACCTACTCCTACATATCTACACTGATTTTCTTCTGCACCTGCTTTTGCCATTCATGGTAAATAGAGAAATGCTCAGATAGAACATTTGGATTGAATTTTGGGTATATGATTATCAAACAAGAGAAAGCTCCCAGATTTTTCAAATTGCAGAATACCAGCAACGAACACAGCGTTTTTCTGGCAGCCAGTGTTTTTTCTCGATGGCCCTGCCATGGAACAGAGTTTGGCTCGTTCGCCTGGTATTCGTAGGAGTTTGGCCCTTTCCCCAAGTGTACTAGGATGCTATTTCTTTTACAGACCAGAAAAAGGGGGAAATATAGTTACATGGGAATTGAATCTGCACACGCAGAAAACATGCAAAACAGAATCTATAGTTACTATTAAAAGACCAAACATTACTTCCCCTACGTGCACCCCACAAAGTGCACACATGATAACCCCGCACGTCCGATCAAACCCACTTAGATGCATCCAACAGTTCACGTTACATCCACCATAATACAAACAGATCTACGGTTCAAAACCAATGTTCTGCCGGCAGACTCCCCCGTCCAGGATGCTACACAGCCCCACCACACCAGAATCCTCCACGATCAATGCCGCCATCACGCCACGAACCTCGCCTCGGCCAGCCGTCCTCGACCTGCCTTGCTTCCCTACCTCTCCTCGCCCCGTCGTCCTCGACCTGCCTTGCTTCCCTACCTCTCCTCGCCCCATCGTCCTCGCCACGCCGCCCTCGCCCTGTCCGCGACGTCCTTGAGCCGCCTTGCTTCCCTACCTCTCCTCGCCCCGCCGTCCTCGCCACGCCGCCCTCGCCCTGTCCACGACGTCCTCGACCCGGTGGACGTCCTCAACCCGGCACGCTACCCTGCCTGCGGTGTCATCACCCCGTGTGGGTAGCACCATCTCAACCTGCCAGGGCCACAGGTTAGATCAAGTTAATTTGCACGTCTTATGATCCGACAAAAGAAAAAGGAAATTGCTCTTTCAATCTGAGTCTGTAATTTGTACTATGGTGGATGATACTTACAGTAGATCATGAAGAAACTGAGTTGATAAAAATTGATACTTACAATATATCATGAACAAGCTGAGTTGACGAAGGGTTAAATAAGTGTTTCACAAAAGGAACCATTGAAAAGACAATATGTCATCCTCTCAGCGTAGTGGGATACGTACTCCCTTTCAGGACCTGACAAATAACAATAATTCAGGTAAATACATATATCACCTACTCTTACCTACTTTGATCATTTTAATTAAGTGTTCTTTTCGACAGGTTTTGACACTTTGGAGAGGCCCAGTGCGCAGTCTGCTGTCACCCAGCAACGACACACACCAGCTGCGGAAGGTCATATCGGCATTTGTCTGTCAACAACTAACATTGTGCATACAAATTATGATGCAGGCATACCTGTTCATGTGATAATGAGTGATCTGACTCCACCTCATGGTCCAAATTCATTAAGAACACCAGATATCACCGTTTCTAACAAGGAAAATGTCAATAATATCGACTCTGCCATTTTCTCCTCCCAACTGACTATGTTACCACCGCCACCTCAATCCTACAGAGGCACCAGTTCATATGGTAATCAATTGTTGCTCATATTAACTACCATACAGAGTAAAAACAACTCTTGCTCTTGTTGTCTTGTACCAAATTAACACTTATTGTACATAAGCAAAACAAGCACTTAAGCGGCAGAGGGAAAATGCTCGCTATGAGCAACATAAGCAAGTGATATTGCAAAGCCTACGTGACAAATGGCGTCGAACCAAATCGTCAACAGTACTCCTTACTACTGCAGAACAAAATCAATCCGATAAAGGTGATGCCAGCTACATGGAACACTGTATATCCAATCTTTGATTTCCTAACTGACGGTCACTCAATGTTTCTTTAGCTGATGAAGATTGTGATTGGCTACACACAAATGATGCATACCAGAGACAAGACTTTGGAAGGAGGATGCTGCGAGACAACATACTCACTGCGTCGTCATGTGGACACAATCCCATCGACAAATATAATGGTGATTTAATTGACTACTGCTTAGGTTCATACCTTTCATTCATAGCTCATACCTGCCCATTTTACCTGACTATGCTGTCAGGAAATGACCACGAAGATGATGTATATGGAATACTGGAGCCCGATGGCAACACAAACAACATTGATGGTTCGCATTAATGCATATATGGTTCTTTGTTTAATTTACGATATCTTGTACATTATTACAAACTAATATTTGTCTACTATAGGCTGCTTGGGAGACGGAAACCAAGTAGAAGTTGAATACCTTGAACCTGATGAAGAAGCTAGGATGTTCTCCCACCAAGGTAGGAATCAAATTCTGTTAGTGTTGTTTCTGCATATCAAAAGATGCCTGAATATTCAAATTCTGTTCCAGGTGTTGAATTTGAATCCTACCGAGTTGAACGATGTCACACTGATGGAACAAACACAAATGATCCTCATGATAGGGTTTACATTAACCTTCCCAGAAATCACCACGTCCTTAGGGAAGTTAGGGACTGCCTCCACTATGGAGCATTGCGGTTTCAATACGAGGGACCTGCATTTTGTTGCAGAAAGGGGAAAGTAGGTTTATTTACACCCGAGGTTCCGGACGAATTGAAACGGCTGTTCACAAGTCAATGTGATGACGATGCTACATATTTTCAAGACAATATTCGGTATTTCAACTCTCACTTCTCATTCGCAAGTCTTGGAGTCACCCTTGATCGTCGAGTAAGCACTGCGACAGGAACCGGCGTATATACCTTCCGTGCATGTGGGGGGTTGTACCACGCTCTTGATGATCTGGTGCCAGCTGATAATGGCCCTAGGCATTTGCAGCTCTATATTTATGATACAGATCATAACTTGGTGCACAGGGCTAAGAGGTCTCCAGATCTAAATATAGATCTCATACAGAAAATTCTGCTAATACTAGAGTCGAACCCTTATGCGCAGGCTTTCAAGAGCCTTGGTTATGTTCCAAATCTAGATGAGTACAAGATCTCACTCAACACAGATATCAAGTTGGATCAGCGTAGGTACAATGCCCCAACGACTTCTCAGGTGGCAGCAATATGGGTTGAGGGGAGGGACCCACAAAATTGTTTTGACAGGAGTGTTGTCGTGCATGGTAAAAAAGGAGAATGTCGGTGTCAAAACCGGCGGATCTCGGGTAGGGGGTCCCGAACTGTGCGTCTAGGTCGGATGGTAACAGGAGGCAAGGGACACAAAGTTTTACCCAGGTTCGGGCCCTCTCGATGGAGGTAAAACCCTACATCCTGCTTGATTAATATTGATGATATGGGTGTTACAAGAGTAGATCTACCACGAGATCAGAGAGGCTAAACCCTAGAAGCTAGCCTATGGTATGATTGTATGTTGTCATTGTTTTCCTACGGACTAAAACCCTTCGGTTTATATAGACACTGGAGAGGGTTAGGGTTACACAAGGTTGGTGACAAAGGAGGAGATATCCATATACGTATTGCCTAGCTTGCCTTCCACGCCAAGTAGAGTCCCATCCGGACACGAGACGAAGTCTTCAATCTTGTATCTGCATAGTCTAACAGTCCGGCCAATGGAGATAGTCCGGCTGTCCGGAGACCCCCTAATCCAGGACTCCCTCAGAGACCGACCCCTGTATATTAGAGCCTACTATGGGTTCTATGACCCATTGTCATATCCACTGTTTTTCCCACGTGGGGAGACTGGTTGGAATCGCTGGATGTCGTATGTTCAGGCCCCCGATGCCACCACCCAAGATCATGCGCATAATTCTGGACTGCAAGAAAACCGGGCCTCTCAACTACATACAGGTATTATGTTCATTACTAATGTGTTAACTACTTACTATCTTTAAGAATATAAAAACAGTTGTCTTTGTTCACCTCTCAAACAGATGGAAACTTGGTTAATGGAAGGGAACAATTTGGGAACTTTGTGCCAGCTAAAGACCGAGGCACTGATTTACATACATGTATGATGTTCATTATTAATTTTTTATTATCTACTTACCATATTTGTGAATAAAAACTTATGTCTTGGTCGACCTATCAAACAGATGATAATTTGATTAATGAAAGGGAACAAGTTGGCAACTTTGTGCCAGATGAAGACCATGCCACTGGTGTACATGCAGGTATCAGTCATCTTTGCTTATTCTTAAGCAAATCTTATGTTGTCAAACATTATGAGTCAATCACAATTCTACTGTTATTTATCTTCGATATTGTAGATGATAATGAGGATAACCAAGATGAGGATCTTGGTGACAATGAGGTGAATGCAACACAATCCAGGAAATTTGTTAGTGCGAGGGAGTACTACTGCTTCAAGCTACAGGTTAGGAAGAAGCTTTTTAACATCATCTTGTTCGGTGGGTGCCTTTTCCAACAGTGGGCTGTTGACATGTATATCAAGATTGAGACTATGAGGCTGGACTGGTACTCAAAGCCAGAAAATCAAAAGGTTATACGAGCTGACCTCTACCAGGTATCGTGCTTGTGGTTATTCCAATACATCCTAATACAACGACTTATTGAAAATCATGCCTTTTCCATAACCTTGTATACTATTACAGGGTCTTGTTGACACCATCGTTGCCGGCGAGTCACGCGGTGATCGAATTGGCAAGAGAATCGTGCTTCCACGTACGTTTCCTGGTGGTGATCGTGACATGCAGCGGAGGTTGCTGGATGCAATGGCAATAGTCCAACGGTCGGGTAAACCGGATTATTTTATCACAATGACTTGCAATCCATATTGGGAGGAGATAACCCAGAATCTGATGCCTGGACAACTGCCACAAGACTGTCCAGACCTTGTGGCAAGAGTATACAAGGCTAAACAGCGAGATATGATGGACTTGCTAACTAAGGGTAAGCATTTCGGAGAAGTCGCAGCTTATGTACATGTCACGGAGTTTCAAAAATGAGGCCTCCCTCATGAGCATATACTTTTAATCATGAAAGCAAATAGCAAGTTAGCGACACCAGATGACTATGATCGGGTGATATCCGCAGAGATACCTGACAAAGAGAAACACCCCGTCCTACATGAGCTGGTCGTCAAACACATGCTGCACGGACCCTGTGGTGAATTGAAAAAAAGTTGTCCTTGCATGATTGATGGACAATGTAGGTTTCATTATCCGCGAGATTTTTGTGATGCCACACAACAAGGTAAAGACTCTTATCCCATCTATCGGAGGAGGGACGATGGGCGTGGAGTTAGGATCAGAGGAGCAAATTTGGACAATAGATGGGTGGTCTCTTACAACCCTTCTCTGCTTATGCGATACAACTACCACATTAATGTGGAAGCATGCTTGAGCAACAAGGCAGTCAAGTATTTGTTCAAGTACATCTATAAAGGCCATGATCGGGCGTCCTTTGCATTCGAGCAGGACATAATCAATGATGGTGAAATCATCAATGAAATCCTGCAATACAGGGATGCACGCTATGTATCTCCTCCGGAGGCTATTTACAGGATTTTTGGTTTCAAAATGTTTGGTGTCAGTCCATCAGTGCTGCAGCTCCAGCTTCATTTGTCGAACATGCATACAATTGCATTTAAAGCTGGTGAAAATCTAGAAGATGTTGTTGCTCGACCATCTTCATCCAGGTCCATGCTTACCGAGTACTTTGAGATGAACCGGAGAAATCCGCAAGCATGGAAATTGTTGTACATAGAGTTTCCAGAGCATTATAGATGGATAGCTGGAAAAAAGAAGTGG
The DNA here is from genome assembly GCF_003073215.2 of Triticum urartu. Classification (NCBI taxonomy): domain Eukaryota; kingdom Viridiplantae; phylum Streptophyta; class Magnoliopsida; order Poales; family Poaceae; genus Triticum; species Triticum urartu. The sequence goes on along the minus strand of NC_053026.1, from coordinate 465,588,961 downwards.
CAGAAGAGAAGAAATAACAGATCACAGATTGGAAGACTTGTCTATGCACACCCTGCTGAAGGAGAGAGGTACTACTTGCGTGTGCTGCTAAGTCATGTCCGAGGTGCCACTTCATTTGATGATTTAAAAACAGTAAATGGCAACCTATGCACTTCCTTCAGAGAGGCATGTGAGCACCTAGGCCTCATTGAGCACGACAAGACTCTTGATGATTGCATGACAGAGGCAGCCACATTTCAGATGCCTTGTGCCCTAAGACGGTTGTTTGCGACTATATTGGTATTTTGCGAGGCAACAGGAATCCGACAATTGTGGGAGAAACATCTACCATCAATGTGTGAGGACTACCGCCGTAATGAATCCAACGAATCAGTACTTGAGCAGATGGTCCTTCGAGATATTAGGGATATGTTGCAATCCATGGGAAAGGATATTAAAAGCTATGGACTTCCGGATCTGGTTGAGACCGATGGTTCTTATGATAGTGAGTACAGAGAGGTAACAGAGGAGAGGCAGATCACTGCGGACAAAGAACATCTAGATCTATTTAGCAGTTTGAACAATGAGCAGCTAGCTAGTTTCAATGACATAATTGATCATGTGATGAACAAAAAAGACAGATATTCTTTGTTGATGGTCCAGGAGGCACTGGGAAGACATACCTGTACAAGGCATTGCTTGCAAAGGTGCGTTCCATGAGCCAAATAGCAATCGCAACTGCTACATCTGGTATTGCAGCATCGATAATGCCTGGAGGACAGACAGCACACTCCCGATTCAAAATTCCAATCAAGCTCACTGACAACAGTATGTGTGGTTTTACAAAACAGAGTGGTACAGCAGAGTTGCTTAGACAGGCATCCTTGATAATTTGGGACAAAGTCGCTATGACAAAACGACAAGCAGTTGAGACGCTTGATAGATCACTACAGGATATAATGGAATGTTCTTTGCCGTTTGGAGGAAAGGTTGTTGTCTTTGGTGGTGATTTCAGGCAAGTCCTACCCGTTGTGACACGTGGGACAAGAGCACAGATCACGGATGCTACGCTTCTGAGATCCTATCTTTGGGAGAAGACCCGCAAGGTACGTCTCACGCGCAATATGCAGGCACAGGCTGATCCTTGGTTCTCAGAATACCTACTAAGGATAGGCAATGGAACTGAAGAGACAATTGGCGACGATTATGTCCGTCTCCCTGACGACATTGTCATTGGCTATACCGATGATGAAAAAGCTATTAACATGCTCATCGAAAATGTCTTCCCATCTTTGCAGGCCAATGCAAGATCGAGAGAGTACATGAGTGCACGTGCTATTCTTTCGACCAAGAACGATCATGTCGATGACCTGAATGACAAGATGATCTCCAGGTTTCCAGGCGAAGAAAAGTTATACCATAGTTTTGACTCAATCGAGGATGACCTGCAGAATAATTACACAATTGATTTTTTGAACTCGATCACACCAAATGGCTTGCCCCCTCATGTTTTGAAATTAAAGGTCAACTGCCCGGTCATTCTGCTCCGGAACCTCGACCCTCATAATGGCCTATGCAATGGAACACGGCTTATGATCAGAGCCTTTCAGGATAATGCAATTGATGCGGAGATTGTTGGTGGTCAGCATGCTGGAAAGAGGGTGTTTATACCTAGGATCCCTATGTCGCCCTCGGAGGACATCTCACTTCCTTTCAAACTTAAGAGAAAACAGTTCCCCATCCACCTGAGTTTTGCGATGACAATTAACAAGGCACAGGGTCAGACCATCCCAAATGTCGGCATTTACCTTCCCGAGCCAGTATTCTCAGATGGTCAGCTCTATGTTGCATTGTCAAGAGGAGTGTCGAGAGAGACGACGCGGATTTTGGCCAAGCCAAACAAAGGTGTTGATAAATCCGGGAAAAGCACCAAGAACATTGTCTACAGATATGTTTTGGAGAAATGAGGTAGGTGCATTATTCCATTATTATTTCTTTTCACCTACTATGTCACTTTCAAAACCAACTTATGTAAGCGGCTTCTTACAAGCTTATCATCCTTGTAGCCGTATGTCATGTCATGCACTAATCACTTCACAGTTTTTGTTGATTCAGGTTTGACAAATATTTCGTGTTCAGGAGAATTGAGGCTTTGCTGTGGTTATTGGTCTCCACATGTCCCAACTTGTAAACCTATTTGGAAGAGAAGAACATGGTGGAATGATGCTACGACATGGTGTCAGATCATCCATAATAAGGAACACTTTTTGTTGTATTCTGTACTAGCTAAATTTATCCTTCCGAATTCTGTTCTGTTAAAAGATATTCTTCAACACCTAAGTGCTATGCGCTATGATATATTTGTAATGAAAACTGGAAAAGTCGATGAGATTTCTGTAATATATTGAAGTTAAAAGGCGTTATTACTACTATCTTGCACATATGCCGTTCCCGGATCTATAGCACACGAGCTCACATGCTTTCTTTTTCAGAAAAAGAAAATTGAAAATAATATAGCGTACAGTGTTCAGAAAAGAAGATAAGGTATGTAACAGGCTAAAATGATGGATAACCACACTGTACGAGAATACCTCTTCCAACATGCATCAAACCAGCTTCTTCTTCACCTCTTCACTGATTTCCCCCTTGGCTGGCTTGCTCATCACCAACACATAGCAGGTATGCCTGTTGGTAGTCCCCCCAGTCGCAAGCTCATGTACAAGAACGCAACCACCATACATCACCTTAATTTCAAATGAAACGGAAAAATAAGTTTCTCAAATATTTAAAGGCTGTGCCTTTTCTGAATTACACAAGGAAGGTGGGCCAAACCCAATATTTATGCATATAAAGTGTACTACGAAAATAACTCCATAATTTTGTGTGGGGGGTATAAAAAAAGTGGGGCCTCAGATAAATCCGGGGATGATAGCAATCAGGAGTCCCCAATTATCGCGATAGTAGTTTCCTTTCTCTCACGATTCTTCCTTATATTGCGACATACCATTACTTTCGACCTCTCCTCCATCCTCCCTCGCGAACTCTCAGCCGCATCCCAACATACCTCCACGACAAGTCTCTCCACCTTGCCACACACATCTGCCCTTGGTGCTACCTCCACGACAAGTCTCTCCACCAAGCCGCATACATCTGCCCTTGGTGAAGCACCATCATCGTCCATGTCTGCTCCACCATCACCGGTGCCCCATGCGGGTCAATCTCCAACCAGATCCGGTACTATTGTCCATGCTATCGACACGGTAATAACATATTATATCTCTGTTCTTCCTATGCAAGGTTTCCTATCTAAAAGTGTCATGCTTGGGTTTTCAGGAAAACATCAACAAGGTAGCAAAGGATGAGGATATAAATAATATGCAGATTGAAGAGGAGATAAAGAAAGACGAGGATACAAACACTGAGTCGGCAGAGGTGATACAAGAAGAATCTACAATGGAGGATACAGAGAATATGCAGATTGAAGAGGTGATAACCGTACAAGAGGATACAGATCCCAAGTCCACAAAGGCTACACAAGAGTCCATTACGAAGGGTCCACAAAACATGCTTTTTGATGCTGTCATAACCAAGGCTGGAGGTACAATCCCCGAATCGACAGAGGCAAGTTTTCTTTCCACATGTCATTACTATTCAATTAAAATGCCACAGGTCAGTTTGTAATATATTAGTACAATATCATATAAAAAGATATTCTCTCTATTACAATATTGTACTACCACGTGTTTCAGCTACCGAGCGATGACGAATCAAGTGAAATACTGAACAATAATGAAGTGGAGGAAAGTAATTGCATGAAGAGCTCAGAATATACACCTATTCTTGATGAAAACATAGCAAACAGAGAGGCCAAATATTCTGAACATACACAGGTGGCTTCCCCTTTCCAACTATTTCTTCCAAAATCATTCTAATTATATTATATCCTGCATATGGGTAATTCTTTTAATATTGTTCTCAGAAATTAACCCACAATGAAACAAGTCAACAAATGGTGGTAAATGAGGACAAGGAATTGGCACAAACACCCGGCACGGAAGGTCTTCAAACTATAGAGGACAAGCTAACAATGCTCGTGCATATAAAGAAACATATACGACGGCATAACAAGCCTAAGATAGCACGAGACTATGTTGTTTCTCCACAAGGCACAGAACAAAACCTTCAATGTCCTTGTACTGCTACATTATTGTTTTTGTGTTCATTATCATTAAATGTTATCATGGCCATCATGACAGATTATGCCTGCACTGGCGATGATTGGTCCGTTATACAAAATATCAGATCCGAAACCAGCAAAGAAAGAAATTTAGTGAGCATCGGCGACACATTTCTGAAAAAAAGACATTTACTATCTCTTCTAACTCCCGGAGAATGGGTTGGCGACGAAGTAAGTATATTATTATTATTATTATTATTATTATTATTATTATTATTATTATTATTATTATTATTATTATTATTATTATTATCGCATTAGGACAGGAAGATACTATTTGATTATGAGTATGTGTCATCTAATATACTATGTATACTTTTAATTGTAGGTAATAAATACGTACATAAATTGCATGACTGCTACGGAGCATCTACAAGTAAGGTCAGGTGGAACCGTGTTCTTAGAGAATGCATGCATCTCAAAGATGATAAAGATCGGTAGCTATCTGCCCTCAGATGACACGGATGCTGCACCAGCATGGGTATTACACAGAGCCAAAGCGTATTTGGAAAATGATATGGTTAGTCTTAGTTTTCTACATATTTCTATGAATTACAGCGAGAACGACCAATTCGTCCACATACGAGTACAACTAAAATAATCATTTTCTTCAGATACACATTCCAATAAACATGGACGACGTTCACTAGTACCTATGTGTTATAAATGCCAAAAAACAATGTGTTCAAGTGCTCGACTCGCTAGGCCCATACATGAACCGCAAGGACCTCATTGATACGGTTAGTCCTTAGTCCTACTGCCCCATCGTTTCTACAAGCTTTTTTTTCTTATTTCTTGCTTGTGATGCTTATACTTTTTCCATTTGTTGGTACAACGGCTAGAAGGACTAGAGGATTTATTCAAATATGCATCCAAGCACATGGAATTAAAATCCGACAAGTGGACTAATCTAGATGTTACAACATGGAAAAGAGAAGAATATATTAATAGCGGTCTTCAAACGGATGGGTACGCCTCCTAATATAACTCAGAACATTTATGCTTAACAGGGCACATTTGGTATGCTATTATGTTTGCTTTATCACTACATAGCATTCCTGAAGGACATTTCATCAACAGATCTGGTATGTCAATGCAATTCTTTACCTTATTGTATGCCAATGCAATTGACACAACACCTCTCATGACATCTAGTCTAAATAATGGAGCTCGAGGCGATAGATTTCATTGGGCTGCATATAGTATAGAAAATGTGTTACAATTTCTGGATTTGAACAACAAATATGTTACTACACACATGGAAAGAAGCAGATAGATGGCATACCTATATGCGTTTCACTAACAATCTTCCACTACACTATATCATCCATGCCAACATAGAGAAACATCTCACATATGAATGACAATGTGGCGAAGGCGCCTGTTGTGCATACAATGGCATAAGCATCAGCAAAGGAAAGATGTCAAATGATGTAGTCACATGTATTTCTGATACAAACTATACAGATATCAACTTGGTTGTTACCCTAGAACTCTCAGTTACTTAGTGCCAGTAATAATGTGACATTACAACATGAGAATACCACACAAATCAAGCAACTGCCACAAAAAGCAACGACTCGACATCAATTATAGATAGCTGATCGTGACAAATTAAGCCACCCAGAATACAAATCCATAAATAAAAAATGTCACCTGACTAAATCCCCACTGATAACCGTAGGTGCACTAATAACATCTAATTGAACAGCATACCTTCAGCAACTAAGCACGTATGCGAGCTGTGAACCCCTTCCTGGAGCGACTATGTGAGCCAAGCACGAGGGGCGATGATTGCGGCGGAAGCGTCAACACACTGAATCTCGGTCCAATTTGAGATGCCTCCTCCCACATCGTGTCCAGCAGCTCGCATCTCGATCTGCTTTGGGGCAGTAGGATGGCGGCGGCAGAACCGATCTAGGGAAGATCCGCGGGGTTGGCGGAGAAAGCAAAGTGACGAGTGGAGAAAGAAAAATGAAGTGATGACTTCCTGTGTCTCACGGTCTCACAGTGGAGAAAGCGAAGTGCAACCGGTGCTCTTTCTTTTTATTTTACTTCTCAGCTGCTGCTTGTGTTTCTCTGGTTACTTGTCAACGCACGAGTGAAATCTGAATTAAATTTTATATGAACCCATTTGGTGAAGTAATAATTATATTGGTCCTCTAAAAAAATGATGCGTCTATAAATTCATTTTTTATTGATAACCCTTTTGTTCATTCGATTTATATTAAAAATTATGCGTTCACAAATTCAATTCTTTTGTTCATAGCCCTTTTGCTCATTTCATTTATATTAGCAGCAAATGTTGTTAAATTCTTTTTAATCGACCATCTCCAGTATGACTGTGTGGTTCAATCATCATCATTTTATAATACTAATATTTTTTATTAATATCTTTGTTATTAATCACATCAATATTCCTATCATCCAGGTCATCTTGTGGTCTCTGGATGTTAAATTATATGGAGTACTTCACGGAAGATAGTTTGTCCGACACTCTCGAACAGGTATATCTTGCATCGTATCATGATACTAATTATTTCATGTTGTGTCATTATTTGAAAACTAAGTCTTATTATTACTACTTCACTTTAGGTTTATATGACAGATTTTAGAACAAAATTAGCTGTCATTTTAGTCGACTCGGAATTCAATGATGACAATATAAGAAACCGAGACATGGATGATGATGAAACCAACACGGATCCCAACGATTGTATGATTGTTGAAAGACCTCCTAACAAACCGAGAGCATCCAACTCATCGTCACAAGTTGAGCTCATGTCGCAATCATTTATCCTTTCACCGTTTGTCACTCCAACAAACGACAACTTAATAGATGAACTTTGCTTGTTCATCAGCATGGTTGATGATATCCCGTTGCTAGAGTAAGACACGTTTTTTTTCAGTTTATATTTATTTCTAATAAACTATTACTCTTGTATAATTATAATTGACATGAATTCCCATTACACAGGAGCGAATGGGTGAAAAGCTCTCAACCTTATCCTATTAGTTTAAACCTGAGACAATTAAAGAACATATTAAAATATGATGAGTACATGGATGCCGATTGTTTTAACATGGCTGTGAGGATACTAGCATGCCACGATGCCCAGCTTGCTAGAGATGTGCCAGTGCACTATATGGATCTATGATTCTGTGTAAGTTATTTTAATCACATTTTACATTTTGCCTCAATTCTACTAATGTTTTCTTACATTATTGTAGTCCATGTCCCACTATGCACGAATCCCAAGTCATCGTGACGGTATGGACATTGCTATGTCGGCACAACTGTTTGATAACTGGCCTGACAGCAATGAGTATCATATCTCAGAATGTGATACGGTAAGATTTGAATTCAAAATTATTGTTTATTTAGTTTTAATGAATGATAATGATTGATGTATTTCTGAATGCATGCATCATTGTAGATTTTATTGCCTTGTGATATTCTTGGGTTATTTTTATTGTTCGTCTTGGACCAACATAAAAAGGTTGTTTCTATTCTGGACCCGCTTTCAATACCTACTTTCGGAAAGCATATATTTAAAACTATGGCCAATGATCTAAACCTTGCACTCCAAGTTGCAAACCCTGCCTTCAAGGATGACATTTTAATATGGGGATGCAAAGTTCCTAATGTTCCCACAAACTCATACGGGTAAGAATCTTGTCAATACATCACAATCTTAATTGATTCATTCAACTCACATGTAACATTTCATACATGCAGTCCCATGTCTGATTATTTGGTTTTCAATTTAATGCACTCATGGCACGATGAGACGCTACATTTTCCGGTACCCAAGGTAAGTATTGCCACCATGCTCATTTCTACACACATTACTCATGTGTTTCAAATAACATTGTTATATAATGCATATGTAGGATGATTTTGAACTGAGGAAGCGATTTTTGGTTCATATTTTGAAGTATGAAGAGAATGAAGTTCTAAACAATATCCCAGTCTTAGAACGAACCATTATAGATCGTATCAAAAGATGGACCTTCCAGAGAGGATCATCATCAAATAATGATTACTAGATAATGTTGCTTAGTTGTTATTTTTAAGTATTTTTGTAATAAGTAACATTTACAATATATTTATGTGATCATTTATTTCTATTTGAAGACATGTGTTTTGGTCTTGTGTTACATGCGTGATTTTTTTCATTTTATTTTTGGAATTTTGGGATCACAACATTTCAATAATGAAAGTCTTTCACCCGTCAAACAGGACCAATGACTTGATCTAAAATAAATTACTATTTTGGAATCATTGGCCGTGACATGCATTTAAATGTCCAGGTAAAAACATAAGACGGAGTTCATATTTTTATTGTAGTAAGATTAGGATACGTGCGTTGCATGTGCACGCTTACTAGTCTCAGTAAAAGCTGTCAAAAGCTATACTCACATATCAGCTAGCTGCCCAAAACATCAGGCTAGCAAGGAGCCGAAACAAGGGAAACAAATAGTAGTACTGTGTTGCCAGAAGAAGCACCAGCAATCTTCAACAAAGAACGCAATTCCTTCGGTTACAGCACCACCCTTAATAGATTAGTCTTTGTATCGTACATTTGCTTCATTAAACACCTCCCTTGCCACCTACTCCAAACAACTTTGTTCCCAACAGCAGCAGCAGATTTTGCATCTCCTCCTTTAACCACAGCGAAGACCAAATTATTATGAAGCCAATGGCTCATCAGTTTAACAACTATTACCTCCGTCCGAAAAAGCTTGTCTTCGATTTATCTAGATACAAATGTATCTAACCATATCTAGACAAATCTAAGACAAGCTTTTTGGGACTGAGGGAGTATGTTGGAAGCATGCTCTGTTTTTAGTATTCCAGACCGACAATAACACAGCTGCTAGTCCAACCAGAACAAGGCACTTAGTGTTGCCAGTAAAAAGAATGAACCAAACTTGCGAACGGACTGAATAATTACAGTTTTATTAGTAGTAAGAGAAAAAGAGATACAAAGTAGTGGTCCACTGAATTATCCGACTTTACAATGGTGATATCCATCATAAATCAGCTCTTAACAAGGATTCATGGGAGGAATAAGGTTGATGATCTGAAGTGACAAGACATACGTGTTGGTGTTGGTGTGGTGTTTAGACCATTCAAACAGGGGAAGCTCTGTTGCTGCTCCAATACTGATTCGGTTACTTTCATATAATAAGATGGTCGGTGAAGATCTAGTACCTTACTGGGCTTCACCCTTCAAGAAGGGTCTTCTGGGACAGAACCATGAATACGCCGTCCAGTGATTGCTTCTGCCGGCGCCCTCCATCTGCTCTCCGGGATATGGAATTTGTTGGAAAACATTTGACCCCAAGTCTAACACAACAGCCCAATCTTGATGCTTGACTGTATCGTGCTCTACAAAGTAGACACAATTTCTCCGGATCATAGTAAAGTCCTTTGCACAGAGGGCAAACGCGTCACCGCGGCCCAAGAAGAGCGAGTACTCGCCGAGATCCGTCACCTTGTCCCGCAGCTCCAGGCGCTCCGCTGCCCAGTCCGGGCGGTAAACTTCGACAGCCTTTATGTCGGGCGCCCGGTACATCACAACAAGCAGCAACTCGCCATTGAATGCGACCACGTACCACGTCGGCCTGCCACCGCCAGGGAACTGTCGAAATCCATGGCGCGCTCGCAGAGCACTGTAAAGGTACGTGCTCCGGACAAGCTTGGGAGGGGAGCTGTCAAGATCATAGGCGTGAAGGGTCCACCCGACCTCGGTGAAGTAGAATTTCCCCTGATGGAATGCCGCGCTATCGATCCTGCCGTTTGGCCGCTCGAGCTGCGTAGTCCATGCGGCATCTCCAGGCCGCCAGAAGAAGAGTGTCTGGCCCATGCAAGTGCCAGTAGTGTAGAGCTTCTGGCTTGCGATCGCCATCCAATCAGGCGAGGTGAGCGGGTCTCCAGAGAGGAAGACTTGGACAACGGCGGGCAAACAGGGCAGAAAGATCTCAGCTTCGGAGAGGGACTCCCGGAGGACGAACCGCGTTGGGGATTGCAGGTTGTCCATGAGAGCAAGCCAGCCAAGGGGCGTGCCGCAGCAGTATGGTAGGCCCGCCGGCGTGCCCATGTAGACCCGTTGGCCGCCAAGGGGCAGCCAAAACGAGTGTTCGCCGACCGGGCCAACCAGGCTCCATGGTTCGCGGCCGGCGACGATCCATGGACGGGCAGGCGGCTAGCCGGGAAGTGGATGCGCGCCAGTGGGGGCATACCTGATGGATGTGGATCCGGTCCGCGTCGCCTGGCAGGCGGTCGGACGATCGTGTGTGGTCCAGTCGGGATTGAGGTCCAGCCGGCCATCTTTTGAGGGGTAGCGACTAGCGAGGTGATGCGTTGGACGATCGTGCGTGGTTTCTTGGTCTTTTTATTAGGGCGCGCGTGCGTGGTACGTCGTATCCGAGTCAGGAACGCTGGCGATGGTGCGTTTCGATTGTACGTTGGCTCGGCTTATCGCTATAGACGGGTTTAGGCTTAGCTAGGCTGGAAGTGCACTCTAACAGATTTATGTACTCCCTCCGTTCCATAATATAAGAATGTTTTTGACACTACACTAGTGTAAAAAAACACTCTTATATTATGGGACAGAGGGAGTACAGATGAGCCTTTCGAGCTGAATATTTGAGTGCACTTATTGTTTGAAGATTTTGTTCGCAGCAGCAGGTTGACGCCCGCAGCTGTTTGGCATCAAATTCAAAAGATATACGGAACCTAAGAATGAAACAATGCTGAACCAAAGGGTTGTATACCCTCCTTTATTATTTTTCCATACTATTTGTGTTCTTCAGGTCCCAATAATTTATTCAGTCTATCTTTTGAGATAAAACACAAGTATTGACTTTGAGCCCCTTCTCCACCACATGCAAAGAGACGGCGAGGTCAAACCCCAACACCGTGAAGGTACCTTGGCACCAAATCATCGCGAGAAGGGAATGTGTTGTTGTATATGAGGTGTTAATAAAGTTTTGCATTCTTTTTTCTTGTGGATTTGGTGCGCTGGGTTTGTTGGGAAATGTAGTAGAAAAAAAATTGGCCTATGATCTACCAGGAACACTACGAAGATGTAGTAATGGTTTAGATCAAATTGTTACCAACTCCGAGTTACAGCGGAAGAAGACAAGTCGATGTAGATCATACTTGAAGTCCATTGAACTGTTCACGAACGATCCCTCAAACGGAATACCGAAAGTACAGACTCTTCACAATTTGCAAGCGTACGGTCTTCATGATCCGGCAGGGATTTGACGTCCAGACCTAATCGTTGCCAGAGAATTAGAGGGATGAGATTAAAATCACACTGGACTTCTAATTATGAGGATTAGAGAGGATCTAGATCTAGCTCTAATTGAATCAACTAGAACTAGATAACTAGAGGAGTCTTTAAAAACTTGTGTAGAAAAGTGCCCCGAACCTCTAGTATATATATAGGTTGGAGGAGAGGAAGGGGTGCCACGAGGGGGGGAAGGAATCCTCCTCTTAGCCAGCCGAGAGGAGGGGAAACCCCCTCCAATTCGGCCTCCCCTTTCATTCTCCAGAAGAAAGGGGGGCGCCTCCCCTATTGGGCCCAAGTGGCTCAATATCTTTCCATCCTTGGCCTTTAACACCCGTTCATATTTAATTAAATATAAAAACCTCCTAACTATTATTAAAGCATTTTATTATTAATTTAACATCTCTGGAAACATTTAAAAAAATCTTCAGAAACATTTTTCATATATATATTATTTATCGGTATTACACGGTAAACCTCAAAATCCTGGTGACCTTGGAATGCTTCCGGTTCCTCCCGAAACTATTTTAAATATTAATGAAACTATTTCATACATATTTCCTCATTACTCATGTCCTACTAACACATGATTACCTTAAGCTTGTGACCCTGTAGGTCCGGTAAAACATAGACATGAACAAAACCCCTTTCATTCAATGACCGATAGTGGAACCGTGAACGTCCATATCGATCCGTATGAGTACGCGAATGATATTTGAGTGAACCTTTGGTTATCATGTGCTATTCCCTTTGCTTCATGGTACTTTGCAAAACCCGAGGTGAGATGTATCGATGTCCTTGAGTCATTCTCATGCTCACTATACCGGTCTCCTCGTTACCAATTTTGTTCTTTTTTCTCGTTGACATGTTCTGGCATTCCTATGACATAGTCACCTGTGTCTGGCCAAACAATGATGGATGTTGTCACACCAAGAGGGGCCCCTAGGAATATCTCTTCATTGCCGGAGGAGCAAATCCCACTCTTGAGCTATCTACTCTCTTCTCAAACTTTACTATGAACCTTTAAGTTGTCGTTACGATCACCGTGTTACAGATGACGTTTGAGCAACCCCAAAATCCATTGTACAGTAAGAAGTGACTACGATACTTTCATGGTCTAAGGAACTAAATCATATGTTAACTCTCCGTGTTATAACGATTGACTCATGACGATAGCTCTCAAAGTATAATAATCAAGTTTGGGTCAATTCAATATGATCGTTTTTCTAACATCATATTATCAATGTTGTTTTTAGACTATCGTTACACTTAACGATTTCTGAAGATCCGGAAAACATGATCTCAAACAACACTTGAACTAGTCTTATAGGCGAGACTAGGAATTAGATTTTTACCGTTTATTATTCCACACGTGCATATGAGATTTTCAACGAATCGCATATTCCAGGATCGTAGCAGTTATCACATAGAATATAAACTCTTAATTATAAACATAAAAATATAATAATACAATACTATTGCCTCTAGAACATATTTCCAACAAACGCTCACTTGCACTAGAGTCAATAATCTAATTAGCACATTTTCTTTAACACCAGTGACAATCCGCTGTTTCTCCATGCTTTGCTTGTGGTATAACCTTTATCCTATCAGATCTTGACAACTTCAGTTCTGCGTGTATCATTTGCATTTCTATGCATCTATCATGATTTCACAAGAATTTTTTTTTGTGAAATTGACTTTGTATGTATTGAATCATTGGTAGGACCTTTGATTCCTTAGATTGAGCTATGGAACCACTTTTGAGAATAATGCTCCATTAGCACAATCATCTAGAAACCATACCAAGCCCACAAATGAACTTTTGATTCATCATCCTCCATTGTTGCTTCTAAAGCGACAATACTTAGCCTTCTGTTATAGAATTCACCATAGTAAATTTCTTGGCCCAATTCTAACTTACTGTGCCACCATAAATCTCTTAGCTGAAATCGAAAACCGCTTGGAGCACCGACGAAGATTTTTGTCGATGTACTACTTACAATGATCATGTATTGATGTAGCTCCTTACAACAATCTCTTCGTTTTCTCCATATGCAAGAAACATGTCGTCAGTACTTAACGACATTTTCACTATTTCCTATGATCAACGATTTAGCCATTGTGGTAACTTTACTTACTTTGAGTACTAGACATAACTGGTTGTTTGCATGCCACAGAATATAATTAACACAAGTGTGATTGAAATCATGTATTTTGCTCATCAGTCTTTCAGGATACCGATTCTTGCTTAAAACTCCTTACATGTGACTTCGACTAGAAAATCTTCTTGGCATTTTTATACTAAAGTTCTTTAGTATCTTGTCAATATCTATTTTGGCTAAACCCAATTAGGCACTACTACCTCCATAGGTTATTATGCCTAATACCAGTACTTTACTAGAAAACTATTTTAATGTTCTTATTTTGTGTCAAGAATATTTCCCAATCAACAATGTGTCATGCACATATAGTTGTTTCAAAATATTATTATGCTCCCACTTTCTTTCTTGTAAATACAAGCATCTTCGCTTCTATCGATGAAATCATATTATTTGACTATTTCATCAATACAAAGATTCCAACTCCATTATGCTTGCTTCAGTCCATTATAGGATATCTGGAAGTTTGCACACTTACTAGCATCCTCTAGATGAGAAAATTACCTCATGCCATATCATATATACAACGGTTCTATTTTCATCGCATGGGAATCCTGATGCGGAGCATCCTATGGACATCACCATGTCAAGAGTCCGTTCGGCGGGTGACACGTGCAACATCTACTTCACATACATAAAGGTGAATCATCTCCTTTACACGTGCTCACTTGACCCCTTCGAGGATGGTATACTACTTGACACTTCTCCCGTGTGCATGCATAGGTATTGTCGGAGCTTCACGGATGTTGAGGAGGAGTGCAAGCGCCAAGGAACAACTACACCATCCGCGAGGGAAGCCTGGAAGCGACGACGGAAGAAGACGACGCTGCTGAAGCTACAGCGGCCGGACATCCGGGCCAGAGGCCGGACATCCGGCACCTGTGCAGCCGCCCAACTGCTGCACCAACAGTCGGCCGAACAAGCCTCAGCGGCCGGACATCCGGCGCCAACCCCGGACATCCGGCGCCTCCCGACAGCCCGGACATCCGGCATCTCCCCCGAAAATCCGGCACCGACGTATCCAGAGAGCAGCTGAACCTCCACTTCATCCCGGACATCCGGCCGCGACCCCGGACATCCGGCTCGTCCCAAAGCCCCGGACATCCGGCCCCCAGCCCGGACGTCCGGCACCTGCACGTGCCTAACCGGGCCAAAGGCCCATGTATCCCCTCCTCACTTACCCCTTCGTGGCTCTAGACTATATATACTCCTCCACCTCCTTCTAGTTAGGGCTCATTTGTGAGATAGAGCTTCGCTCATCCATATCGGATCTACTCCACGAGAGAGACCGCGGCCCCTCTACGGAGAAGATCCACCTTGGATTCAAGACCCCTCACGGGAAGATCCCTTTGTGGATTCAAGACCTCCTCACGGAGAAGAACCAGTTACCTCTTGTATCGTCCGTTGTTGACTTTGGATCTTGTATCTCTCTTTGTGTTTCGAGGATCTAGCACATGTGTGATCATACTTGTTGGTTTGAGTGTTCTCTTGTGTTCCCCTCGTGATTTTCCCCTCGTTTCCCTCCTCGTGTTCTTCGCGTTCTTCGCGGGATCCGCTCCTTTCGTGAAAGATCGGGCCACTAGGGTTCTACGCTACATCATCTTGGATCAGAGCCAGCTTGTCTCATGATATCATCTTGGTATCATGAGCCACGTTGATCACGATTTCGGAGCCTCCCTGTTGTGTTTTCTAGCCTAATTTTGTTGTGTTCTTCCCCAATTTCGAAAATCCCCACAGAAAATAGCCCCAATTTTTTTTGTGATTTGTTGGTTTGACGAAGTTTTGTTGATTTTGATCCATGGATTTGCTTGGTTTCAAGTGGATCTAGCATATCCCCAAGTTTCCCCATCTTTTATCCACGAAATCCATCAAATTTTGCCCTTAAAATCATCAATTTCCACCCCCAATTCAAAAATTTCCGCCCCAAACGAGATCTAAAATCGTCGGGCCGGACATCCGGGCCTCAGGCCAGACATCTGGGCCATCGGGCCAGACATCCGGGCCCCAAGCCGGACATCCGGCTCCTGGAGCGCCAAATCTGCACGGTTCTGGACATCAGGTCTCGGATTTCCGGCCCCGACCCCGGATGTCCGGCCCCTGACATCTCAGCCACCCCCGTTTCACCGTTTTGTCCATAACTAATTCATCCGGAGTCCGATTTTCGCGTTCTTTAGCTCGTTGAAAAGCTCTTGACATCCCCCTTCCCACAAAAATACTACCATCACCATTTGACTCCATCAAAATTTTTAAACTTTGGCATCTTTGCCTAGGGCTTACACCACATCATCCGCTACACCACCACCGACTTCTGCAACCTAACCAATTTTGTTCCCCATCGCATTAGTGGTTGCTTGAGGAGTGATTTGAGTCTCCTAAGGTGTTTAGGCTACTTAGGGACGGTTGCTTCTTCATCAACCACCACCATAACTTCCGCATAGGTTTGACCACCATACACTTCCACCAACCCAATTTAACCCAATTTTTGTTTGTGTTGTGAGTTGTGTCTCCTAAGGTGTTTAGACTACTTAGGGACCGTGCTTCCAACTTCGACACCGTGTATAGTACACCACCTTGCCCTCCATTTCCACATTGTGTACTCCGCAACCCATCATTGCCATTCCACAATTACATTGAGCTTCCGCCACCACCACATCCTGCTACCACCATTTTGACATTTGACGTTTGAGATTTTGAGTTCGCGGTTTTTCCGTTTCCTAAGGTGTTTCGGCTACTTAGGGACGAGTCTCCATCATCTTGGTATCTCCATCAAGATCACCGCCACTCATCATCGCCAAGGATGGTAACCTCCATATCAACTTGGTATCATGGTATCCCTCCATTATATATTCCCTTGCCATTGCATTGTTAATCTGACTCCCCGAGACCGATATGCCAGGTGTCTTCCAGTTATTCGCCGACGTTGCCATGTCATTCGCTTGCGTGTTGCATCTTGTCATGACATCATGTGCATTGCATCATCATGTTTTCAAAACTTGCATCCGTCCCGGTCTCCTCGTTCTTTCCGTTGTCCGTTCTGAGCCCGACCACACTTGCACGCGCCCGCGGCACGTCCGAAATATTATTTTATAAGTGGCCGGAAAATGTTCTCAGAATGGGTTGAAAGTTGGCGTGCGGTCTTATTATAGTGTAGATAGACCGCCTATCAAGTTTCATCGCATTCGGAGTTCATTTGATAGCCCAACCATTAAACTATAGCGGCATTATAGCCGGTCTAACGTCGAACGTTTTCGGTCTCCGAAAACAGTCGCCGGGCCTCCCTCTCTTCTCTTCTCTCAGCTCGAGACCGTCTACACAACCCACTACCTACCGCTAGGCCCAACATAACCTCTCTCGTCAGCCCGCGGCCCTCCTCGTGCGCGCGTCCGAAAGTTGTCCCGGACTCGACCCAGACAGTCGTTACCGTTGTGTCCGGATCATCCCCAAACATCTACAAAACGTCACCGTTTTCTTATTTGAACCCCCTAGCTATTTTATTCGCGATCATCCGATTGCGATCGGAGGGACGATATAGCCCCTAACCAAACCCACTTGCTATATATATTAGCCTAACCTAGACCAAATCCCTAATTCCTAGGGATCCATCCCACCGCCGCCACTCACTTCCTCGGATTCCACGCCGAACCAATCCCTGCATCCCTCTCGATCCAAACCTCCACCAATCAGATCCACCTCGCAGACGAATGCCTCCGCATCACCCATCGCCCGAGCCAGCCGAGGGCCTCGTCCCCGAGCCGAGCTCCATGGAAGAGATGAGCGTCCCCCTTCCTCTCTGCATCGTTCTTCCCTTGCTCCTCCTGTATTCCCCTCTCTCAACTCTCTCTCTCTCTCTCTGTGTGTGTGTGCCTCGCAGGACGCCATGGATGCCCGCTAGCTCCTTATGCCTTCGCGCCGTGGGCTCATTCCCTGTTTCATCTCGTCCGGGGCCTCTACCTCGCGCGGATTTGTGAACCAGCGTCGGCCGCCGTCGTCCCGTTCGTCTTCCAGCGAGACGACGCACCGAGCACGCCGCCGTCTGCCAAGCCTCTGCGCCACCCTTGCCAAGTCCTTCGTCTCCGGCCCCTGCTCGCTCTGCTCGAAAGCAGAGGAGCTTCGCTCGTCCCGCTCGAGCGCCTTGACCCTGCCTCGCTCCCGTTGACCCACGCAGCGCCACTCGACCCCGCGCCTGGTCCGCCGCCTCGCTTTGATCTGGATTTGGCCCGGCACCGCGCCCATTGACCTCCAGATCCACCGGGTGGGCCACCCCGCTGCAGGCCCAGCTCGCCTCACCCGGCCTACCCTCTCATCCGACCGGCCTGCTTCCCCTCCAGCTGGGCCGAAGCCCATGGTGAGGCCACTCCCAGTGCCCCCTCCTGTACACGGTTGGGCTAGCAGATTCGGCCCATACTGGTTTTTTTCCCGTTCTACGACTTTCCTAATAAACCAGTGCACTGCATATTTACAAATTGGACCCTATACTTCATGCATATAATAACTCTCAAACCATGTATCATATGTAAAAACTTTATATATGAAACTTGTTTAGAATTTTGTCTAGATTCATAATATCTAACTTTCATCTACATTTAAAATGCTTAAGCTGCTGTTTGTTTAAACTTCCTTAATTAACTTGCTAAAATGATTTATTTCATAACTAAATAACCGTAACCCGGATTTTAATAAACTTTATATGTAAATGGGGTGGAAAAATGCCTAGTTTAACATGGTGTACTTATTTTGCATGTTTAATAACTCTAAAATTGTGTCTAGGGCAGAACAGTACCAAACCTAATATATGCATATGAGGTTTTTCCGGACTTGTTGTTTGTTGTTCCGGCCTCATTTAAACTTGCCTAGATAGTTAGTTTTCATTTGCTTCACCCCTTGCCATGTTAATCAACATTTAATATTGTTGGGTACATAAACAAGATCGAACTAAATAACTTGTCGTGGTGTTTCGTCAATATGCAACGGAGTTGCATATTGAGCTCCACTTAATTTATAGGATTGCTTGTGTACTTTGCCATGCCATGCTTCATTAAACCGGACATGCATCATACTCGACTGTGTATCATGCCATGATTATGTGATGGTTGTTTACTTTATTGTTTGCTTTCTTTCCGGTGTACTTCTTCTCGGTAATCCGGTAATGTCGTGTTGTGAGGATTCGTTCGACTACGTCTGTTTGTCTTCTTCATGGACTCGTTCTTCTTCCTTGCGGGATCTCAGGCAAGATGACCATACCCTCGAAATCACTTCTATCTTTGCTTGCTAGATGCTCGCTCTTTTGCTATGCCTATGCTGCGATACCCACCACTTGCTATATCATGCCTCCCATGTTGTTAAGCCAAGCCTCTAACCCACCTTCTCCTAGCAAACCGTTGTGTGGCTATGTTACCGCCTTGCTCAGCCCCTCTTATAGCGTTGTTAGTTGCAGGTGATGATTGCAGTTTGTTCCTTGTTGGAACATGGATATTTTTGTTGGGATATCACAATATCTCTTATTTAATTAATGCATCTATATACTTGGTAAAGGGTGAAAGGCTCGGCCTTATGCCGGTGTTTTCTTCCACTCTTGCCGCCCTAGTTTCAGTCATATCGGTGTTATGTTCCCGGATTTTGCGTTTCTTACACGGTTGGGTTATAATGGGAACCCCTTGACAGTTCGCTTTGAATAAAACTCCTCCAGCAAGGCCCAACCTTGGTTTTACCATTCGCCACCTAGCCTTTTTCCCTTGGGAGTCGCGCATCCCGAGGGTCATCTTTATTTAACCCCCCGGGCCAGTGCTTGTCTAAGTGTTGGTCCAAACTAGAGCCCCTTGCAGCGCCACCTCGGGGAAACTCGAGGGCTGGTTTTAGTTGTACAGATTGCTTATCCGGTGTGCCCTGAGAACGAGATATGTGCAGCTCCTATCTGGATGTCGGCGCATCGGGTGGTATTGCTGGACTTGTTTTACCATTGTCGAGGATGTCTTGTAACTGGGATGCCGAGTCTGATCGGATTGTCTTGGGAGAAGGAATATCCTTCATTGACCGTGAGTGCTTGTGATGGGCTAAGTTGGGACACCCCTGCAGGGAATTGAACTTTTGAAAGCCGTGCCCGCGGTTATGGGCAGATGGGAATTTGTTAATGTCCGGTTGTAGATAACCTGAAGTTGATCTTAATTAAAATACATCAACTGCGTGTGTAACCGTGATGGTCTCTTCTCGGCGGAGTCCGGGAAGTGAACACGATGTTGGAGTTATGCTTGACGTAGGTTGTTACAGGATCACTTCTTGATCATAGTTTCTCGACCGTGCTTTTTCCTTCTCTTCTCGCTCTCATTTGCGTATGATAGCCACCATATATGCTAGTCGCTTGCTGCAGCTCCACATTATACCTTTTACCCTTCCTATAAGCTTAAATAGTCTTGATCGCGAGGGTGTGAGATTGCTGAGTCCCCGTGACTCACAGATACTTCCAAAACCAGTTTGCAGGTGCCGATGAAACCGTGCAGGTGACGCAACCGAGCTCAAGTAGGAGCTCGATGAATATCTCGTTCATTGTGTTGTTTGGTTTCAGTTGATCAGTAGTGGAGCCCAGTTGTGATGATCGGGGATCTGTGTAGCATTTATGGTAGTCTTCTTTTATTTTGGTTCTGTAGTCGGACCTTGAGTGTATTTGGATGATGTAATGCTTTATTCATGTAATTGTGTGAAGTGGCGATTGTAAGCCAACTATGTATCTCTTTCCCTTATGTATTACATGGGTTGTGTGAAGATTACCTCACTTGCGACATTGCTTTCAATGCGGTTATGCCTCTAAGTCGTGCTTCAACACGTGGGAGATATAGCCGCATCGAGGGCGTTACAAGTTGGTATCAGAGCCTTCCCCGACCTTAGGAGCCCCCTACTTGATCGAATCGTTGGCGTTGTTGAGTCTAGACAAATGTTTTGAGTCATTTAGGATTATATATATCGGAGAGTAGGACTTCTTTTTACTCCTCGGTCCCTTCGTCGCTCTGGTAAGACCTCCTGGAGTAGAGTTTTGACTCTTCTCTTCTCGAATTTCACTAAAAAAATTTGTTTTAGGATCACGCGGGTATCTTGGAATCGTTCCGATGGTTTTGTGACGAGAACATTGTTCTTGGTGCCTCCTGAAATTTAGGGGTTGTGGCAGTGTCCCGGGGAGTTGAGCTCCGAGGTGTTGTCATCACTATTTTATCATTGCAGTTCTGGAATACCTGAGTTTCGCCGACATCGAAAATCTCTTTTATGCAGTTGTTGGTGAGATAACCTCGACGCCACCCAGTACTGGGGCGGGAGTTCGGGAGTATTGCCATAACTTGTATAACGGATGCTTTTCGAAGGTTGAGGTAAACGATTTCCGAAGGTTTCTTGGTTATGTGTTGAAGGATGGATACAACTGGATGTAGGATTTGCTAGTTTTGGGTGAGATATTATGCTTCCCCTGTATCCCCAACACCTGATTGCATAACCGGAAAGTTTTGGGAGTTTATAAGTGGGAATTCAAGTAGCTCCTAGGATATATTTCCGACAGATGTATGATACGAAATTGGGGTTCGACGTCTAGTGGTCCGCCTATCCACGGTTGGTTTTACAGTAGTCTCATTGTGTCTTAAAGAGTCCTTGGCTATGCTGACTCGGGGACGCTTCGTATGTCATGTGCACTGCCTTGTACATGATGGTGCTGTACGATCGAGCCCGTGTAGGCCCCACCACAAAAACTTCGGATGAAATCTCTATCATATGTTTGTTCCGGCTTATTCTGCAAGCCAATCCTTTGTTTTTTGTTTTGAGTTGTGGTATTTGAGTTGCTTCGAAGTCAAGTGTTGATTCCATACCTTCCCCAAACGGTGTTCCCATATTTCTATGTGGATACTAATCCTTTATGATAATCGAGATTGTCATGTCAATCCTTTTTAACCGGCGTGTTTCTCTTCAAGTGGATCCGATCATTTCAACACCAGCAAAGATCAATTATCAGTTCTTCTCAATGGTGTTTGCTTCATCTATTCCAAGTTGCCTTTGTTTTTTCCCCCCCCCCCCCCCTTTTTTTTTTTTGGATTCGGATTTCTTAATCAAGCATCCCTTTATTCTTGTGAAGTCTCTTCATTCTTTTCTTTCAATGTTTATCTGGTGATTCTCATGAAGATGCTCTACTAGTTCATCATTCTTCGTTCTTTTTCTTCTCCGGTGGACGCAAATCAAGCCTTCAGTGTTGTTTATATCCCTTTTTCCTCGGTTTAAATACCTTCTCATGCCGGTGCTCATCATATTCATTCATTTCTCGCTATTCAATTATTCCGGAGTACTGAAGATATCTCGGAAGGCTCATCTTTTCCTTCAAGATCCGTTCAAACCTATTCCGAGGTTGTTATCTCATTCAAGCCATTTTAATTCAACCGGTGCAATCTTATTTTCAAGCAATCATTCAACGATGCTTCTTTTGAGTGGGCCCTAACCCACAGGTCTTTTTTCCAGGATCTTACCTGTCTCTTCTTATTCTCCTGGAGTTATTCTCAAATTCATTTCAAGTATGACGTAAGGATGAATTATCATCAGTCATAGGTATTTCTCCAAGATCTGTCAAATTCTTTTAATCGTTGGCTCAACCTGTTCGTTTTGATTCTTCCGGAGTGTCTAAATAATTCATGGTGGTGTTTCTCGTCGTCAATCTTGGATTTTGAAGACCGAAGAAGAGCTTCTCTTTAATCTTGCTCCTTTCTCTTCAACATTCATGGCTCTATCTTCGTGCCATCCTCTCATAATTATTTTTGATTGTGAGATATTCTTTTCACCCTTCTGGAGTAATTCAGGAGTCTTTTCAGTTTGATTCTCCGGAGCCCATCATCTCAGAATTTTCATTCCCAGCTTTCAGTTATCATTCTCCTAATCTTACCGGTGCATCATTAAAATATCCTCTAATCAGCTCGTGATCTCTTCGTTCTCTTGTTTCTAAATCCTAGCAAGTATCTTCATTTGTTCTCTAATTCTTCCCGGTGTTTCATTATCTTTTATTCGTTCTTTTTCAATCCTTACGGTGGTTCATTTAAGATTTCTCTTTCTTCTTTATCATACCAATTCATTCGTTGTTTCGATTCCACCGGTGGTTCGTTGAAGACCTTCTCAAGTTGGCGCCATATCTATCCTAATCCTTTCTTCGAGAATAAGTTGTATGCAATTTGTTTGCTCGTCATCAATTTAATTGGTGAAGGAGGAGCATAACATAATTCTTATTCTTGATTCACCCAAATGATTAATTCTTTATTCCGGAGGCTCATCAAATTCTCGGTTCGAGATGCTTTATCTATTCTTTTCCCGGAGTTCCAAGTTCTCTCAATTATTTCATCGCGAAGATCCATCTAATCATTGCAAGGATTCACCTTGTGTTTTCAACTTCTCTTTCCTTTCGTTTGATCATTCTTTTATTACCTGAGTTCTTCATGAAGGTTCTACATGTTGGTTAATAAAGGATTTAATTCCGTCTAGAAGTTTTTCATTGAGATTCTTTTCTGAGGAGCTCATGCTTTCTTCATCCTGTAATCCGGAGTGCAATTGTTTCTCCCTTATCTTTTGAGGTGGTAATATATCGTTCTTCATTCACAAGATTGAGATATTTAAACCCATCAATCTCTTCATTGCAATTATCTTGGGTTATATTTCACCTAAAGTTTTTCCCTAAGGATTGTTGCTATTTATGGTGCTTATAAAGGACCCAAGTTCTTCTTTCATCCTCCCGGTGAAATAGTTTCTCGTCTCCTTGTGGATATCAATCCAATCTATCGTTTCCGTCAGTGGAAGAATTTTCACCTCAGTTTTGAGATGTTTTTTTCCATAAGCCCACAACAAGTTTATTCGTTTCGTTGTTGATAACCCAACAACTCCGGTCTAGCATTTGTTGTAAGCGTGCTCTACCAAGATCTTGTGTTCTCCTCCGTTCATTCCTTTCCATCCTCTCATTTCTTTCAGAGGCTTTGCGATATTGCTTTCTCCAACCATTATCTCGTTCTATCAAAGATCATGTTTCTTTTCCTTGCTTATCCCGTTTAACCGGAGTGTGTGCCCGCTGCTCAAGTTCTTTTCATCTTATCAAGCTTCATATCACTTTTCAACTGGAGTTCTGCCCGAGATTATTCTTCTTTGATCTTTGTTTATCTCATTTCAACCAGAGTGGTTTCAATTCCTTCTTGTCCTTTGCGCTCGTCATTCTTAGCCTTGCAATCTCAAGGTTTCCGTAATGTTCCTTGTTCCTCTTTTCCAACGGAGTGTTTTTAACTTTGTTCATCTTCGTGGCATTCCTCCTTTCTTTTTGTTCAACCTCGCAAGGTTCTGTGGTTTCACTCGTTTGTCAAAGAAGCAACTTAGCTTTACCTCTTCTCTTTCCCTTCCGTTTTCCCCCGGTGCCATTCTAGATCTCGGGACGAGATCCTCTTGTAGTGGTGGAGCGTTGTGACGCCCCAAGACCGATGTGCCAGGTGTCTTCCAGTTATTCGCCGACGTTGCCATGTCATTCACTTGCGTGTTGCATCTTGTCATGTCATCATGTGCATTGCATCATCATGTTTTCAAAACTTGCATCCGTCCCGGTCTCCTCATTCTTTCCGTTGTCCGTTCTGAGCCCGACCACACTTGCACGCGCCCGCGGCACGTCCGAAATATTATTTTATAAGTGGCCGGAAAATGTTCTCAGAATGGGTTGAAAGTTGGTGTGCGGTCTTATTATAGTGTAGATAGACCGCCTGTCAAGTTTCATCGCATTCAGAGTTCATTTGATAGCCCAACCGTTAAACTATAGCGGCATTATAGCCGGTCTAACGTCGGACGTTTTCGGTCTCCGAAAACAGTCGTCGGGCCTCCCTCTCTTCTCTTCTCTCAGCTCGAGACCGTCTACACAGCCCACTACCTACCGCCAGGCCCAACCTAACCTCTCTCGTCAGCCCGTGGCCCTCCTCGCGCGCGCATCCGAAAGTTGTCCCAGACTCGACCCGGACAGTCATTACCGTTGTGTCCGGATCATCCCCAAACATCTACAAAACGTCACTGTTTTCTTATTTGGACCCCCTAGCTATTTTATTCGCGATCGTACGATTGCGATCGGAGGGACGATATAGCCCCTAACCAAACCCACTTGCTATATATATTAGCCTAACCTAGACCAAATCCCTAATTCCTAGGGATCCATCCCACCGCCGCCACTCACTTCCTCGGATTCCACGCCGAACCAATCCCTGCATCCCTCTCGATCCAAACCTCCACCAACCAGATCCACCCCACAGACGAATGCCTCCGCATCACCCACCGCCCGAGCCAGCCGAGGGCCTCGTCCCCGAGCCGAGCTCCATGGAAGAGATGAGCGCCTCCCTTCCTCTCTGCTTCGTTCTTCCCTTGCTCCTCCCGTTTTCCCCTCTCTCAACTCTCTCTCTCTCTCTCTGTGTGCCTCGCAGGACGCCCTGGATGCCCGCTAGCTCCTTCTGCCTCCGCTCCGTGGGCTCGTTCCCTGTTTCATCTCATCCGGGGCCTCTACCTCGCACGGATTTGTGAACCAGTGCCGGCCGCCGTCGTCCCGTTCGTCTTCTAGCGAGACGACGCACCGAGCACGCCGCCATCCGCCAAGCCTCGCGCCGCCCTTGCCAAGTCCTTCGTCGCCGGCCCCTGCTTGCTCTGCTCAAAAGCAGAGGAGCTTCACTCGTCCCGCTCGAGCGCCTTGACCTTGCCTCGCTCCCGTTGACCCACGCAGCGCCACTCGACCCTGCGCCTGGTCCGCCGGCTCGCTTCGATCTGGATTTGGCCCGGCGCCGCGCCCGTTGACCTCCAGATCCACCGGGTGGGCCACCCCACTGCAAGCCCAGCTCACCTCACCCGGCCTACCCTCTCATCCGACCGGCCTGCTTCCCCTCCAGCTGGGCCGAAGCCCATGGTGAGGCCACTCCCAGTGCCCCCTCCTGTACACGGTTGGGCTAGCAGATCCGGCCCATATTGGTTTTTTTCCCGTTCTGTGATTTTCCTAATAAACCAGTGCACTGCATATTTACAGATTGGACCCTATACTTCATGCACATAATAACTCTCAAACCATGTATCATATGTAAAAACTTTATATATGAAACTTGTTTAGAATTTTGTCTAGATTCATAATATCCAACTTTCATCTATGTTTAAAATTCTTAAGATGTTGTTTGTTAAAACTTGCTTAATTAACCGTGAGAGCTTGTGATGGGCTAAGTTGGGACACCCCTACAGGGAATTGAACTTTTGAAAGCCGTGCCCGCGGTTATGGGCAGATGGGAATTTGTTAATGTCCGGTTGTAGATAACCTGAAGTTGATCTTAATTAAAATACATCAATTGTGTGTGTAACCGTGATGGTCTCTTCTCGGCGGATCCGGGAAGTGAACACGATGTTGGAGTTATGCTTGACGTAGGTTGTTACAGGATCACTTCTTGATCATAGTTTCTCGACCATGCTTTTTCCTTCTCTTCTCGCTCTCATTTGCGTATGATAGCCACCATATATGATAGTCGCTTGCTGCAGCTCCACATTATACCTTTTACCCTTCCTATAAGCTTAAATAGTCTTGATCGCGAGGGTGTGAGATTGATGAGTCCCCGTGACTCATAGATACTTCCAAAACCAGTTTGCAGGTGCCGATGAAACCGTGCAGGTGACGCAACCGAGCTCAAGGAGGAGCTCGATGAAGATCTCGTTCATTGTGTTGTTTCGTTTCAATTGATCAGTAGTGGAGCCCAGTTGGGACGATCGGGGATCTGTGTAGCATTTGGGGTAGTCTTCTTTTATTTTGGTTCCATAGTCGGACCTTGAGTGTATTTGGATGATGTAATGCTTTATTCATGTAATTGTGTGAAGTGGCGATTGTAAGCCAACTATGTATCTCTTTCCCTTATGTATTACATGGGTTGTGTGAAGATTACCTCACTTGCGACATTGCTTTCAATGCGGTTATGCCTCTAAGTCGTGCTTCGACACGTGGGAGATATAGCCGCATTGTCGGGACCCCGATTCTAAGTCACACCGATCTAGCATGTAACACCTCATATCACTTTGCGGCCTCACGCACGGTATTCCCACGGGTGTCGCCTTACCATGGCCGGGACCATTTGCGCCTTTTGTCTCACGTGTATGATAGTATCTCTAGCATCCATATGACAGAGAACCCGGGCTGACATGGCTAGTAGTGAACCCAAAGTGGCACTAACCTATGGGGACAGGCATACATGATTCACATCGAGCATGTCGGTCAGCAGCGTGTGAATCCGGGCTGTAGCACTGGGCTAACAGGACTCCGGGGAACCCGGGCTGTAGCAGGCTAGGCAGGACTCCAGATGTCACCGCGTGACATTTCCCCGAGGGGACAGACACAGGAACGAAGCGAAACACATGCCGGCCAGTCAAGTGTCCTGAGCAGTAGTGCTGGGCTATCAGGACTCCGGTGAACCGGGTTGTAGCGGACTACTATGGCTCAAGGAAGCACTAGACTACATTTCCCCATAAGACAGGCTGCCAAGGATAAACAGCTAGATTGTCGGACCCCACACATAGCAATACACGTCACACGTACGCATAACATGCAAGTATGTGTTGTACAACATGGCATCACAACATAACGCAAACTCATATAGATAAAGGCCCAGAAGAGCCACATAGCATTAAATACAAACAGGGGTCACATGACCCATCATTTAGAGCATACAAGCAACAGAAGCATTACATGTCTGAGTACAGACAACTACAAAAGAAAAAGGCTGAGAAGCCTGACTATCTACAAGCCCCTCCCAAGGGACCAAGATCGTAGCTGAGGTAACAAGCTACTCGTCGAAGTCCAAGTGGTACTACTAGTGAGACAGATGTCTCACCTGCAAAACATAATAAAGCAAACGTGAGTACAAAGGTACTCAGCAAGACTTACATCAGATCCTATCATACATGCATTTGTATCAAGAAGGTAATGTGGGGTTTAGTTGCAGCAAGCCAGCTTTGACTCAGTGGCTATCCTGTTCTATGACAACGAGAAACTTCTTTGAGATGAGGCAACGCACACGAGTCCACTAATCACCACATCAATACACTACTATGGATTCATCCCCGTCTCCTTACAAGAAGGCCATCCATAGCACTCACACTTGTCTTGAGCATTTTAGAGTATCCACTTTAAGTTGTCTATGTACCACGTAAGCATCCAAGAAGTCCATAACCGAGGACACGGCTATTCGAATAGATCATGATAACCCTGCAGGGGTGTGCTTCTTCACACACGCTCTCACCACTTATCACCATATACACGTCATGTATCTCGGTAACCTTCAAGCGGAAGCCTGGCGAGGGTGTCGGCCACGACCTGACTAACCACACAAGACTTTAGCCCAGGTTTATCGCCTATTCGGGTTCCATCCGCAAGGAGATCCGGCCGGGGTTTCGCTCACGGCCCCAAACGATGTGTACAGGGTTCCCGAGCCCACCATCCGGGTGCCACTCGATACACCGGGCCTCGTGTGCCTAGTCTGTCCCAAGTCCACCCTGTCGGGTGCCACTCGGTAGAAAAATAGCACTACCTACAAACACCAGAAACTATTTGCAACTCCTGGACAGAGATCAAGGCAGTTAATAAGTCGAGAGAGCTTGGAGCGCCCGGAGCCCAATGTGTGGTAGTAGCTAGTCATTGGACAACTTACACAGAACTCAGTTCTTAAGGACGGTCCCAATGAGACAACCCACCATGTACTCCTACATGGCCTCTCACCGCTACCTTTACCAAATCGTGTTCACATGCTTAACTCTCAGCACCGGAACATATCGTAACACTCCAATTCATTCCCAATGAATCAGACCTGACATACTCTAAGCAATAGCAGGCAAAGCATGGTAGGAACACATCATGGCTCAATCAACTCCTACACATGCTAGTGGGTTTTAACTATTTACTGTGGCAATGACAGGTCATGCAGAGGAATGGGTTCAACTACCGCAGCATAAAGTAGCAGTTGAATCGTTGTTGTCCTAATGCAATAAATGAGAGCAGGAGCGAGACAGTGGGATTGCATCAGAATGAACAAGGGGGGTTTCTTGCCTGGTAGATCAACAGGGGGGGCACTGCTCCTCAGACAGGTACTCTCGAACACTCTCCGGAGCAGGACCTATCGAGAAGGAATGGTGTCGGAAATCAATACACAAGCATATGCAACAAATATGATGCATGAACATGGCATGAGGATGTGATGTTGTTTGAGTTAATGCAACTAGCATTTATTTGGTTGAAGTCCATTTGAACCAAGGGTTCAAATGCAACTCCAAATTAAGCTCTTGAATATGCCATTTATATGTTTCCTCATATACAGCATGTATAAGTAGGTTTGTCATGCATGAAAATGGTACAGATGGATAGATTGACTTTTTCTAATCATTTTTCATATATAAATTATTTCAATCTGAGCGATGGTTGAATTTCTATGAATTTTTGAAGTTTATAACATTTTCTGGAATTCCTGATTATTTTAAATCCAGAAAACCATTACTGCGTCATGCCTGCATCAGCAGGTCAACGGCGCTGACCAGGTCAAACCTGACGTGTGGGGTCCACACGTCAGTGTCTGTGGCTAATCCTAAATTAAATTAAACTTAAACTGGTTTAGTTAATGGGGTTGGGCCCACGCGTCAGTGACCCAATTAGTTAATCCGGGTTTAATTAGTTGTTAAACTAATCCTAACTAAAAATTAACAGGGTCGGGCTCCACATGTCAATCACCCATACGGGTTAGAACTAGTCAACTGGGGGGTCAAACACGGTTAACCCGCCGGCGTTTAACCGTCGGCGAGGCAGGACGCGGCGGAGGCCTCGGATTTGGTTCTCCGGTGACCATTTGGGCGGTGGAGGCCACGAGCGAGGAGCCAGAGCTCGTCCGCGCCTTCTGGGGCAAGTGGGAGAGGCAGGGACGGCCGGAGCTCGCCGGAATCGAGCTCGAGGCGGCGGCCGGAGCACGGCTTCGAGCGGGAATGGCCTACGGGGCACGGCAGGGGCAGCGGAAGGCGTCTACGGCCTCCTGGCGTTGCACTGAGCATGACTATGTGCTCGGGTGCTAGCTACGGTGGCCTTGGCCACGGCGGCGACATGGCCGGCGGCGAGGCGCTCGCGGTTGCGACGGTAGCAGGGCTACGACACAGAAACAAGGGGGAGAAGAGAGGGGAAACGGGGAGATGCTCACGGGGATCACGCGGAGCAGCACAGCGGGCTCGGGGGAGACCTGGTGACGGCGAATCGACGGCGGCGGACGGCGGAGCCCGAGGAGGAAGACGACATCGAGGGCAGCTCTGTAGGGCATCCCGGCTTGCATGAGTCGTCTGAGAGGTCGAGGAGGACAGCGCGGAACTAACGGGCTTGTCGGAGAGGCGAGGCAGTGACGGTGGCCGTGGCAACGGCGAACGGCAGCGACGAACGCGCTCGGTCGCTGGGAGAGGGAGAGATCCAGGGGAGGAGGGAGACCACGGGAGAGCGAGAGAGAGGTGCGGGGCGGCGCGTGGCGTCGCGCGGGGCATCCAGGCGACGCGGGGGGGAGGACAGGTAGGCAGGAGGCGTGGCGCCCATGCGCGCAGGCGGTGAGCGCGTGCCTCTCGTCCTCCTGGCGCCAGGAGGACAATCACTGGCGCTGCCAGTCGGCTGGGCCGGCCTGTTGGGCCACTGGCCAGGCCAGGCTGCACAGGTAAGCATTTTTCCACTTTTGTTCTCTTTTCTATATTCTGACATTTGTTTCTGCTTTTAAAATAATACTAAACTAATTTATTTAATTCTGTCAAATTTTGCAGGGACCTAAGGAATTAACCCAAAGCCCCACACCAAAATTCAAAATTTTTGGACATATATTATATATATAGCAAATATATATCCAAAGCAAATAATTACTAGATTAATTCCAAATGCCCAAAATAAATACTTATGAGCTCTTAAAAATATTGATTTGATTTTTATCTCTACCCAATATTTTCTGAGAGCAACATGAGCATTTTCTAGGACCCTTTTGGAGCAATTTTTTTATTTGGGTCATTTCCAGAATGATTCTGAGGGTGTCACAAATCCCCATTTCAAATTTCAATGAAATTTAAACATGATGCAAACATGAAGGCTAGCCTAGGTCATACCAGAACTAGGGATGTGACAACTCGCCCCCACTTGAAAGAATCTCGTCCCGAGATTCAGGAGTTGTCGGAAAGAAAGCGGGGTACTCAAGTCGAAGACAATCTTCACGCTCCTAGGTAGCTTCTCTCTCGGAATGATGAGACCACTGAACCTTGAGAAACTTGATGTTATGACGTCGAGTGACACGCTCTGCTTGATCAAGAATGCGAACAGGGTACTCTCGATAAGTGAGGTTACCTTGGAGATCAAGCGTTTCGTGGTCCACTCCGCGGATGGAATCCGAGAAGCAACGCTTGAGTTGAGAGACGTGGAAGACGTCATGAACTCGAGAAAGATGTGGGGGTAGTTCCAACTGGTAGGCAACCTCTCCTCGTTTAGCGAGAATGAGAAAGGGACCAATGTAACGAGGAGCCAACTTGCCCTTGATACCGAAACGATGGGTACCCTTCAAAGGGGTAACCCGAAGGTAAGCCTTGTCGCCAACTTCATAAGCCACTTCCTTATGACTACGGTCATACTGGCTCTTTTGACGAGATTGGGCTGTTTTCAAATTCTCACGAATGATGCGAACTTGCTCTTCTGCCTCCTGAATCATGTCCGGTCCAAAGAATTGTCTTTCACCGGTTTCTGACCAGTTCAGAGGTGTTCGACATCTTCGTCCATACAGAACCTCAAAAGGAGCTTTCTTGAGGCTGCATTGGTAGCTATTGTTATAAGCAAACTCGGCGAAGGGAAGACACTTCTCCCAATCCATACCGAATGAGATAACACAAGCTATAAGCATGTCTTCGAGAATTTGGTTGACCCTTTCCACCTGACCACTTGATTGAGGGTGGAAAGCGGTACTGAAGGAAAGATGGGTGCCCATGGCAGTTTGGAAACTCTCCCAGAAATGAGAAGTGAAAAGATTACCACGGTCTGAATTGATCTCTAGTGGAACACCATGAAGTGACACTATTCGAGAAATATATAAGTCAGCGAGCTGACTAGCAGTGATACTCTCCCGAACAGGTAGGAAGTGAGCCACTTTGGAAAGACGATCAATGACTACGAAGATAGCATTATTCCCTTTCTTGGTCCTGCGAAAGCTGGTGATGAAGTCCATACCAACTTTATCCCATTTCCACTCAGGAATAGCTAAAGGTTGAAGGGTGCCAGCAGCTCTTTGATGTTCTGCCTTAACGCAATGACAAACATCACAGTTAGCAATGAACTGAGCGATTTCTCTCTTCATCCTAGTCCACCAGAACCTCTAGCGTAGGTCCTGATACATCTTAGTACTACCGGGATGAATCGTGAGAGGAGATTCATGCGCCTCCTTAAGGATTAATTGTCGAAGATGTTGATTCTTGGGAACCACCAAGCGACTCTCAAAGAAAACAACACCACGATCATCTATAGAGAAACTACCACCAACTCCCTTGTTAATGTTTCTCTTGATCCGGGAAATTCCCGTATCCTGCTTCTGAGCAGAGATGATCTGATCCACAAGAGTAGGTTTCGCCACCAAGGTAGAAAGGAATCTATGAGGAGCGATGTGAAGGTTTAGCTTACATAATTCCTCATGGAGAAGTGGTTGGCCCTGTTGCAACATGAGATTGTTGCAATAGGACTTACGACTTAGCGCATCAGCCATGACATTCCCCTTGCCTGGGGTGTAGGTAATCCCTAAGTCGTAATCTGAGATCAACTCCAACCAACGTCTTTGCCTAAGGTTCAAATCTGGTTGGGTGAAGATATACTTGAGACTCTGGTGGTCGGTGTAAATCTCGCAACGTTTACCGAGAAGGTAATGTCGCCATGTCTTAAGTGCATAGACTACGGCTGCAAGCTCTAAATCATGTGTAGGATAATTCTCCTCATGTGGATGCAACTGTCGAGATGCATAGGCAATCACATGGAGATTTTGCATAAGAATGCAACCTAGTCCCTGTCGTGAGGCATCACAATAGATCACAATAGATAACAAGAACTCATGGAGGCCAAAGCTTCTCCACTCCAAGCTCACTTCGCGACGACCAAGCTCCATGATAACAAGCATGAGGCTAGTACCACCACGATGTCCAAGCCCGACGAGCTCCAAGACGACGCTCCAAAGTTCGACTTCACCGCCATCCCTCTTTGTGGCATTGATGATGCCGAGTCCTCCATGACTCTTTTTCAAGATGGTGCGGCGACGACTACGACTACGGAGACCATCAAGGACCAAGCTTTGGAGGCGAGCGACATGGTGACGAGCAAGGATGATGCTTCCATATTAGGAGGCGAGAGTGATGATGTGCCATCTTCGGCCTTCATCCACGGCGATGGCGATGAGATGGTTGAGCATGGGATTTTTCCCTTCGACCACAGCGACTTATGATGACTTGAGTGACTTTAGCCACCATATTGAGAGTGAGAGTGACTTCACCACTAGCCCCATATATGATGTGTTGCCCCAATTCCCATGTGGGGAGAACCGAAACCCCCACCTCTTGAGTGAGATGAGTGACTCCACCATATGTGAGTTTGAGTGCACCTATTTTGAGGGAGTGAGTGAACCACCACATAGAGAGAGTGAGATAGTTGATAGGTCATGTGAGGCCACTTTCAACACTAACGACTTGACCTCTACCTCTATTGTGTCTTCTCATTTGGTGCTAGGTCCCATCTATGATGACGTGCCGATTTGCGATGACTACGTCCTACCTTTGGACAAGACGATGGCCATGGTGGAATATGATGCAACCCCACATGGTTCCATCACGATGATGATCTTGACCACCATTCAGTCTTACCCACCTCACCTACACCACATGAGTGGAATGACAAAGGTAACATAGGTGAAGGTGATGCTCTTGTCCCACTAGTGGACTATCATGACATTGATTGCTTGCATGATGTTGATCCCCCTATTGACATGCTTCATGTTAGTATGATTTCCCCATGCGATGATTTACCCATTTATGATGAGTATGATGATTGCATGTGGAGTCTATTAGTTGTGATACCATGTTACATAGGATTTCTTGTGACAATTCTCTAGGTCACATCATGTTTGACAATCCGATTGACTTGTCATATGCTATGCATGAGATCAACAATATGTCATATTTGCAATCTCTTCATGGTGACTATGCATATGCTATTAAAATAAACCCAATTTGCACATATGGCATAGATGACAAGCCCATGGTTATTGGCATTTGTTTTTCTTGTGATGATATTGATATGCTCCCATTGCATCATTTATCTCATATGCCATGCCATGAACACCTAGCTTCGGATATGCATTGTTTTGGGTGTTGTCCATATTCTCCATATGATGTTTCCAATATTTCTCATGAGGAGACCCCCATAGTTTCCTCATACATTTTAGGAGATTTTGATTCATCCCATTCATTGCATGATCCCAATACTTGTGTGCACCATATGCTTCCCATGAATAAACATGCTATTGATGTGCCATATACTTGCATTCTCAATTTGTGTCCCCATCGTGTTATAAAGAATAACACTAGTAGAAAAAGGGTCTAATGTGAAACTCATTAGTCCCGGTTTGTAATTGAACCGGCACTAATGTGATCATTAGTACCGGTTCCAACGGCTAGGCGGGCGGCGCTCATTAGTACCGGTTCGTGGCGAACCTTTAGTACCGTTCGTGCCACGAACCAGTACTAAAGAGGTGGTGGCCTTTAGTACGGGTTGGTGGCTCCAACCGGTACTAAAGGGGGGGTCTTTAGTACCGGTTGGAGCCACCAACCCGTACTAAAGGCGTACTAAAGACCGCCCCTTTAGTACCGGTTGGAGCCACCAACCGGTACTAAAGGTGGTGTGCTGCCATCCGCAGTGCACAATGTTTAGTCCCACCTCGCTAGTTGAGAGGAGCTCGCACCGGTTTATAAGCCCCGCCGCGGCTACCGTGTCGAGCTCCTCTCTAAGCAGGCCTTTGTGGGCCTATTGCAAGTCTTCTGCCCTGTGGGGCCTACTGGGCCGTACGGGCCTGCATCCTGGCCCAACTAGAGATTGGGTTTCTAGTCGTATGCAGGCCGTGCCGGCCTAGTAGGCGGGCTGTTTTTGCTTTATTTCAAAAATAAAAAAATTTAAAAATCCTTACCAATCAGGACTAAAGGTTCCCCAGACCACGCCGCGCCTCGTGCCACGTGGTGGGCATTTGGTCCCGGTTCGTGTTGAACCGAGACTAAAGAGGGGGACCTTTAGTCCCCACTCTTTAGTGCCGGTTCCAGAACCGGTACTAAAGGTCCTTACGAACCGGTACTAAAAGTCATTTTTCCACTAGCGTAACTATTCTTTCATGATGGATGACATGTTCTTATACCATGCATCAAATTTATTTGAGCGATGTTTATCTTGTGCTAACTCTCACGTGCACATACACATAATGATGGATGATGTGTACATTTACCACACACACAATCTCTTTCGTTTGTGTCTCTCTTGTGTAGGCACCCATGAATTCTTGTCAACCTCACAATCGCACAAGTTGACAAAACGAGCTCTAGAGAGCAATGATGACTTAGGATTCCATGGATTATCCTTCCCACCGCTCTCTTCGCGCAAAGACTTCGCGCATTTCTTCTACTTGGCTCTCACTTGGCTATGGGTTATTGTCCATTACATATTATATGCCCATCTTGCCATGTTCACTTTGCATGATATGCTCATTCCCATGCCTTTGCCATGCATTCGTGACCCATGCTTTGCATTACACATGATGATTGATTCGCATACTTGTATGTGTATATGCAAGCTTGGTGGAGATATCACTTGTTATTGCCATGTTTGCTTTGTGCCCCATGCCTATGATTATACTATGATCTTACTTTGTGTTCGTGCTTACGATATGTCATGTGCATTGCCTATGCCTATTATTTACTCACATGACATCATTGCCATGATTTTCTCTAGTGTGTTGCATCTTCGCTCCACTAGTTTGCACGACATGATTCATAAGCTTGCTTATGTTGCATCACCAATGATTCATACTTGCTCATTTCATGCGGTTGATGACAACCATCTACATGCTTTGCACATGATTGTTATTCCTTCTTGTCATATATCTCCATATGTTGCCTCTCTCATGCTAGATGATTTGCCATGTATTGAGTGCAACGATGCATTTCGCCTTGCTCATGAGATTGCCCCCATAGCATTCTCACATCTATTTGGAGATTTTGACATATTCCTTGTGAAGCATGCTTGTCTTACCTCTTTGCACCATATACCTAGTGCCATGAATATTGCCATTGTTGCATCATATTATTCATGCACATGTGTTTCTAATGGTTATGTGCAAGAGAAGAGAACCATCATGATGGATGATGTGTTTATCTACCATGCGCATACGTTCTTTTTGTTGTGTGCATGTGTAGGATACTTGGACTTCGTGTCGACTTCCACGTCACGTGAGTTGACAATCCGAGCTCTTGAGAGTGAACCACCTCCTACCATGACGATTCTACATCGCACTTGCTTGTACTTCGGCATTGTGAAGGACACACAAGGACATGTTTTCAAGGTGATATCCTTCTCTTTTGAGAACCACCAAACCATGAGCATGGATATTGCGGATCATACTACTTGTGTTGCTTGCGCCATGAGACTTGATTGCACACATGTTAGATATCTTGCTTCAACTTGTCATTTTCACGGTTCCATGCATCATGATATGTATACCTTGTGTGTTGCATCCAATTCTTGGATTATTTGCTCCTATCACATGCTTGGTTGCAACAATATCATTTCTTCACATATGCCATGTCTCATTGATTGCTACATGCTTGCCTTGATTGCCTCACACATGATGAACAATTGCTCTTTCTTTTGTGTTGAGTGCCACACTATCTTCACTACACCCTATGCATGTATTGCTTGGATTGTCGTGCACTTGATCCATGTGTTTAGACATCTCACCTTATTTGGTGTTGTGAATGATTCATATGCCTACCATAGACCTTTCATTGATCAATTTCTGAATGCTTGCTATGATCTTGAGGTAGATGCTTATTCTCTTGACACACATATTTGCATCACTGCCTCACAATTGCATACTTGTCCCCATGATTTCTTTGCTTGTGCTCGATTGATATGCTTACATGCCATGTCACAATCCTTTGTCACACCTTATGCTTTGAATGATGACGACACTTGTTTGGTGACTCACCTCTTGAATGCTTGGTTTTGCACTAACGCTAACCACATTTGTTTTTCCAAGTGTTTATTGTCCTTACTCCTTTTGAAGGAATCACAAGACGGTGTGACATTGGAGAGTGCCCATTTCAAGATTCAAGATGACAACTACTTGGTGAACGTCCACTTCTACACGGCGAAGCCATCTCTTTCCCATGGTGATTTGGTTTT
Source organism: Triticum urartu (assembly GCF_003073215.2). Lineage (NCBI taxonomy): Eukaryota > Viridiplantae > Streptophyta > Magnoliopsida > Poales > Poaceae > Triticum > Triticum urartu. The sequence continues at coordinate 465,551,776 of NC_053026.1, read as the reverse complement.
CGATCCGAGGTCGGATCTTTCCCAAGGGAGGGGAGATGATGCGGAGCATCCTATGGACATCACCATGTCAAGAGTCCGTTCGGCGGGTGACACATGCGACATCTACTTCACATACATAAAGGTGAATCATCTCCTTTACACGTGCTCACTTGACCCCTTCGAGGATGGTATACTACTTGACACTTCTCCCGTGTGCATGCATAGGTATTGTCGGAGCTTCACGAATGTTGAGGAGGAGTGCAAGCGCCAAGGAACAACTACACCATCCGTGAGGGAAGCCTGGAAGCGACGACGGAAGAAGACGGCGCTGCTGAAGCTACAGCGGCCGGACATCCGGCGCCTGTGCAGCCGCCCAACTGCTGCACCAACAGTCGGCCGAACAAGCCTCAGCGGCCGGACATCCGGCGCCAACCCCGGACATCCGGAGCCTCCCGACAGCCCGGACATCCGGCATCTCCCCCGGAAATCCGGCACCGACGTATCCAGAGAGCAGTTGAACCTCCACTTCAGCCTGGACATCCGGCCGTGACCCCGGCCATCCGGCTCGTCCCAAACCCAGGACATCCGGCCCCCAGCCCGGACGTCCGGCACCTGCGCGTGCCTAACCGGGCCAAAGGCCCATGTATCCCCTCCTCACTTACCCCTTCGTGTTTCTAGACTATATATACTCCTCCACTGCTACCTCTAGAGCACTTCATTGGATTTCCCCGAAGAGGAAGGGATGATGCAGCAAAGTAGCGTAAGTATTTCCCTCAGTTTTTGAGAACCAAGGTATCAATCCAGTAGGAGGCTACGCTCGAGTCCCTCGTACCTACACAAAACCAATAGCTCAACGCAACCAACGTGCTTAGGGGTTGTCAATCCCTTCACGTTCAATTACGAAAATGAGATCTGATAGAGATGATAAATAATATTTTTTTGGTATTTTTGGTATAGAGATGCAAAGTAAATAAAGTAAAAGTAAAGTAAAGCAAAGCAAAAATAAAGTGATGGAGATTAATATGATGAGAAAGAGACCCGGGGGCCATAGGTTTCACTAGTGGCTTCTCTCAAGAGCATAAGTATTCTATGGTGGGTGAACAAATTATTGTTGAGCAATTGACAGAATTTAGCATAGTTATGACAATATCTAGGTATGATCATGTATATAGGCATCACGTCCGAGACAAGTAGACCGAAACGATTCTGCATCTACTACTATTACTCCACTCATCGACCGCTATCCAGCATGCATCTAGAGTATTAAGTTAAAAACAGAGTAACGCCTTAAGCAATATGACATGATGTAGAGGGATAGTTTCATGCAATATGATAAAAAAACCATCTTGTTATCCTCGATGGCAACGATACAATACGTGCCTTGCTGCCCCTTCTGTCACTGGGAAAGGACACCGCAAGATCGACCCAAAGCTAAGCACTTCTCCCATGGCAAGAACAACCAATCTAGTAGGCCAAACCAAACTGATAATTCGAAGAGACTTGCAAAGATAACCAATCATACATAAAAGAATTCAGAGAAGATTCAAATATTATTCATAGATAGACTTGATCATAAACCCACAATTCATCGGTCTCAACAAACACACCGCAAAAAGAAGATTACATCGAATAGATCTCCACGGGAGAGGGGGAGAACATTGTATTGAGATCCAAAAAGAGAGAAGAAGCCATCTAGCTACTAGCTATGGACCCGTAGGTCTGAAGTAAACTACTCACACTTCATCGGAGGGGCTTGGATGATGATGTAGAAGCCCTCCGTGATCGATGCCTCCTCCGGCGGAGCTCCAGAACAGGCCCCAAGATGGGATCTTGTGGATACAGAAAGTTGTGGCGGTGGAATTAGGTTTTTGGCTCCGTCCCCGATCGTTCGGGGGTACGTGGATATATATAGGAGGAAGAAGTACGTCGGTGGAGCTTCGAGGGGCCCACGAGGCAGGGGGCGCGCCCTAGGGGGGGGCCCTACCCTCGTGACCACCTCGTGGCTTTCTTGACGGAGGGTCCAAGTCTCCTGGATCTTATTTGATGAGAAAATCACGTTTCCGAAGGTTTCATTCCGTTTGGACTCCGTTTGATATTCCTTTTCTTCAAAACCCTAAAACAGGCAAAAAACAGCAATTCTGGGCTGGGCCTCCGCTTAATAGGTTAGTCCCAAAAATAATATAAAAGTGCATAATAAAGCCCAATAATGTCTAAAACAGTAGATAATATAGCATGGAGCAATCAAAAATTATAGATACGTTGGAGACGTATCAAGCATCCCCAAGCTTAATTCCTGCTTGTCCTCGAGTAGGTAAATGATAAAAATAGAATTTTTGATGCGGAATGCTACTTGGCATAATTTCAATGTGAATCTTCTTAATTGTGGTATGAATATTTAGATTCGAAAGATTCAAGACAAAAGTTCATATTGATATAAAAATAATAATACTTCAAGCATACTAACAAAGCAATTATGTCTTCTCAAAATATCATGGCCAAAGAAAGCTATCCCTACAAAATCATATAGTCTGGCTATGCTCTATCTTCACCACACAAAGTATTTAAATCATTCACAACCCCAATGACAAGCCAAGCAATTGTTTCATACTTTCGACATTTTCAAAACTTTTTCGATCTTCACTCAATACATGAGCGTGAGCCATGGATATAGCACTATAGGTGGAATAGAATGGTGGTTGTGGAGAAGACAAAAAGGGAGAAGATAGTCTCACATCAATTAGGCGTATTAACGAGCTATGGAGATTCCCATCAATAGATATCAATGTGAGTGAGTAGGGATTGCCATGCAACGGATGCACTAGAGCTATAAGTATATGAAAGCTCAAAAGAAACTAAGTGGGTGTGCATCCAACTCGCTTGCTCACGAAGACCTAGGGCATTTTGAGAAAGCCCATCATTGGAATATACAAGCCAAGTTCTATAATGAAAAATTCCCACTAGTATATGAAAGTGACATAATGAGAGAAGATCATGGTGCTACTTTGAAGCACAAGTGTGGTAAAAGGATAGTAACATTGTCCCTTCTCTCTTTTTCTCTCATTTTCTTATTTGGTCCTTTCTCTCTTTTTTTATGGCCTCTTTTTTTTTTTTTTTTTTCATCCGGAGTCTCATCCCGACTTGTGGGGGAATCATAGTCTCCATCATCCTTTCCTTACTGGGACAATGCTCTAATAATGATGATCATCACACTTTTATTTACTTACAACTCATGAATTACAACTCGATTCTTAGAACAAAATATGACTCTATATGAATGCCTCCGGCGGTGTACCGGGATGTGCAATGACTCATGAGTGACATGTATGAAAGAATTATGAACGGTGGCTTTGCCATAAATACAATGTCAACTACATGATCATGCATAGCAATATGACAATGATGGAGCGTGTCATAATGAAAGGAACGGTGGAAAGTTGCATGGCAATATATCTCAGAATGGCTATGGAAATGCCATGATAGGTAGGTATGGTGGCTGTTTTGGGGAAGGTATTTGGTGGGTGTATGATACCAGCGAAAAGTGCGCGGTATTAGAGAGGCTAGCAATGGTGGAAGGAAGGAAAGTGCGTATAATCCATGGACTCAACATTAGTTGTAAAGAACTCATATACTTATTGCAAAAATCTAGAAGTTATCAAAGCAAAGTATTACACGCATGCTCCTAGGGGGATAGATTGGTAGGAAAAGACCATCGCTCGTCCCCGACCGCCACTCATAAGGAAGACAATCAATAAATAAATCATGCTCTGACTTCATCACATAACGGTTCACCATACGTGCATGCTACGGGAATCACAAACTTTAACACAAGCATTTCTCAAATTCACAACTACTCAACTAGCATAACTCTAATATCACCATACTCATATCTCAAAACAATTATCAAGCATCAATTTCTTCTTAGTATTCAACACACATATACGAAAGTTTTATTATTGATCTTGCATACCAAGCATATTAGGATTTTAAGCAAATTACCATGCTATTAAGACTCTCAAAATAATCTAAGTAAAGCATGAGAGATCAATAGTTTCTATAAAACAAATCCACCACCGTGCTCTAAAAGATATAAGTGAAGCACTAGAGCAAAACTATAAAGCTCAAAAGATATAAGTGAAGTACATAGAGTATTCTATCAAATTCCAAATCATGTATGGCTCTCTCAAAAGGTGTGTACAGCAAGGATGATTGTGGTAAACTAATAAACAAAGACTGAAATCATAAAAGACTCTCCAAGCAAAACACATATCATGTGGTGAATAAAAATATAGCTCCAAGTAAAGTTACCGATAGAAGTAGACGAAAGAGGGGATGCCTTCCGGGGCATCCCCAAGCTTTGTCTTTTAGGTGTACTTAGATTATCTTGGGGGTGCCATGGGCATCCCCAATCTTAGGCTCTTGCCACTCCTTGTTCCATAATCCATCAAATCTTTACACAAAACTTGAAAACTTCACAACACAAAACTTAAAGTAGAAAACTCGTGAGCTCCGTTAGCGAAAGAAAACAAAAGACCACTTCAAGGTACTGTAATGAACTCATTCTTTATTTATATGGGTGTTAAACCTACTGTATTCCAACTTCTCTATGGATTATAAACCATTTTACTAGCCATAGATTCATCAAAATAAGCAAACAACACACGAAAAAACAGAATCTGTCAAAAACAGAATAGTCTGTAGTAATCTGTAGCTAGCTCAAGATCTGGAACCCCAAAAATTCTAAAATAAATTTCTGGACGCGAGTAATTTATATATTAATCATCTGCAAAAATAATTAACTAAATATCACTTTCCAAATAAAAATGACAGCAGTTCTCGTGAGCGCTAAAGTTTCTGTTTTTTACAGCAAGTTCAACAAGACTTTCCCCAAGTCTTCCCAACGGTTCTACTTGGCACAAACACTAATTAAACACAAAAAACACAAGCAAAACATAGGCTAGATAATTTATTTATTACTAAACATGAGCAAAAAGCAAGGAATAAAAATAAAATTGGGTTGCCTCCCAACAAGCGCTATCGTTTAACGCCCCTAGCTAGGCATAACAAGCAAGAATAGATCTAGGTATTGCCATCTTTGGTAGGCAATTCTTCAATGAGGCATCTATTTCCCTTAGGAATTTATCTCTTTGTAGTTATTATCAAACTCTTAGGCACAAGATCGAAAAAATCATTTGTAGCAATTGGTTCCTTAATGATCGCAAAAAGATTGGGATGAATACATATAGATTTAAGATCCGCAGTTTCCTTACTAGATGATTCACCCTTATTTTTAGGAACATACATAAGCTTGGAAATTTTAGTAGGAGGACATGGAGTATTCTTTACGGAAGAAAAAGCGGTTCCCTAGTTTGTAATGATACCCTCAAGTTTATCAATTCTAGTAGAATCTAAGTTTATCTTCTCATTAACTATGGGTTCCTTTTCCTTAATATTTTTCAAAGTCATTCCTACCTTAGATCCATATTGAGTAATTTGATTGTGGATCTTTTTGACTAGATTTTCAATAGTAGCAACTTTATTTTCAATAATTTCAAGGCTTTGCATAACATGCTCCAAAGTTAACATAGTTCCATTAACCAAAAGAGGTGGTGAGCCAAATAAATCTAACATAGCATTATAAGAATCAAAAGTATGGCTACCCAAGAAATTCCCTCCGGTAATGGTATCAAGGATATATCTATACCAAGGATTAACACCTACATAAAAATTGCGGAGAAGAACTGAAATAGATTGCTTCCTGGTAGATCTATTTTGAGCATTGCAAATTCTATACCAAGCATCTTTTAGATTTTCTCCCTCCCTTTGTTTAAAATTTAGAACTTCATTCTCGGGAGACAACGGAGAAGATATGAGACTAGCCATGACGACAAGCAAACAAACTAACACACGAGCAAACAAAGAGCAAACAGGCAAAAGAGGCAAATATAGAGGGAGGATAGAGAAAGAGAGAGGGCGAATAAAACGGCAAGGGTGAAGTGGGGAAGAGAAAAATGAGAAGCAAATGGCAAATAATGTAATGCGAGAGATAGGGATTGTGATGGGTACTTGGTATGTTGACTTTTGCGCAGACTCCCCGGCAATGGCGCCAGAAATTCTTCTTGCTACCTCTTGAGCACTGCGTTGGATTTCCCCGAAGAGGAAGGGATGATGCAGCAAAGTAGCGTAAGTATTTCCCTCAGTTTTTGAGAACCAAGGTATCAATCCAGTAGGAGGCTACGCTCGAGTCCCTCGTACCTACACCAAAACAATAGCTCAACGCAACCAACGCGCTTAGGGGTTGTCAATCCCTTCACGGTCACTTACGAAAGTGAGATCTGATAGAGATGATAAATAATATATTTTTTGGTATTTTTGGTATAGAGATGCAAAGTAAATAAAGTAAAAGCAAAGTAAAGCAAAGCAATAATAAAGTGATGGAGATTGATATGATGAGAAAGAGATCCGGGGGCCATAGGTTTCACTAGTGGCTTCTCTCAAGATCATAAGTATTCTACGGTGGGTGAACAAATTACTGTTGAGCAATTGACAGAATTTGGCATAGTTATGAGAATATCTAGGTATGATCATGTATATAGGCATCACGTCCGAGACAAGTAGACCGAAACGATTTTGCATATACTACTATTACTCCACTCATCGACCGCTATCTAGCATGCATATAGAGTATTAAGTTAAAAATAGAGTAACGCCTTAAGCAAGATGACATGATGTAGAGGGATAGTTTCATGCAATATGATAAAAAACCCATCTTGTTATCCTCGATGGCACCGATACAATTGAAGGAAATATGCCCTAGAGGCAATAATAAAGTTATTATTTATTTCCTTATATCATGATAAATGTTCATTATTCATGCTAGAATTGTATTAACTGGAAACATAATACATGTGTGAATACATAAACAAACAGAGTGTCACTAGTATGCCTCTACTTGACTAGCTTGTTGATCAAAGATGGTTATGTTTCCTAACCATAGACATGAGTTGTCATTTGATTAACGGGATCACATCATTAGGAGAATGATGTGATTGACTTGACCCATTCCGTTAGCTTAGCACTCGATCGTTTAGTATGTTGATATTGCTTTCTTCATGACTTATACATGTTCCTATGACTATGAGATTATGCAACTCCCGTTTACCGGAGGAACACTTTGTGTGCTACTAAACGTCACAATGTAACTGGGTGATTATAAAGGTGCTCTACAGGTGTCTCCAAAGGTACTTGTTGGGTTGGCGTATTTCGAGATTAGGAATTGTCACTCCGATTGTCGGAGAGGTGTCTCTAGGCCCACTCGGTAATACACATCACTTAAGCCTTGCAAGCATTGCAACTAATGAGTTAGTTGCGGGATGAGGTATTACGGAACGAGTAAAGAGACTTGCCGGTAACGAGATTGAACTAGGTATTGAGATACCGACGATCGAATCTCGGGCAAGTAACATACCGATGACAAAGGGAACAACGTATGTTGTTATGCGGTTTGACCGATAAAGATCTTCGTAGAATATGTGGGAGCCAATATGAGCATCCAGGTTCCGCTATTGGTTATTGACCGGAGACGTGTCTCGGTCATGTCTACATAGTTCTCGAACCTGTAGGGTCCGCACGCTTAAAGTTTGATGACAGTTATATTATGAGTTTATGTGTTTTGATGTACCAAAGGAGTTCGGAGTCCCGGATGATATCGGGGACATGACGAGGAGTCTCGAAATGGTCGAGACGTAAAGATCGATATATTGTACGACTATATTCGGACTTCGGAAAGGTTCCGAGTGATTCGGGTATTTTTCGGAGTACCGGAGAGTTACGGGAATTCGGCGGGGAGTATATGGACCTTATTGGCCATACGAGAATAGAGGAGAGAGGCCAAAAGGAAGGAGGCCTGCGCCCCCGCCCCCCTCTGGTCCGAATTGGACAAGGGGTGCAACCCCCTTTTCCTTCTCGCTCTCCTCCTCTTTCCTTCTCTCCTACTCCAACAAGGAAAGGAGGAGTCCTACTCCCGGTAGGAGTAGGACTCCCCCCTTGGCGTGCCCTTCTCCTAGGACGGCCGCCTCCCCCCTTGCTCCTTTATATACAGGGGCAGGGGGGCACCTCTAGACACACAAGTTGATCAAGTTGATCGTCTCTTAGCCGTGTGCGGTGCCCCCCTCCACCATAGTCCACCTCGATAATACTGTATCGGTGCTTAGGCGAAGCCCTGCGTCGGTAGAACATCAACATCATCACCACGCCGTCGTGCTGACGAAACTCTCCCTCAACACTCGGCTGGATCGGAGTTCAAGGGACATCATCGGGCTGAACGTGTGCTAAACTCGGAGGTGTCGTACGTTCGGTACTTGATCAGTCGGATCGTGAAGACGTACGACTACATCAATCGCGTTGTGCTAACGCTTCCGCTTACGGTCTACGAGGGTACGTGGACAACACGCTCCCCTCTCGTTGCTATGCATCACCATGATCTTGCGCGTGCGTAGGAAATTTTTTGAAATTACTACGTTCCCCAACAGTGGCATCCGAGCCAGGTTATATGCGTTGATGTAATATGCACGAGTAGAACACAAGTGAGTTGTGGGCGATATAAGTCATACTGCTTACCAGCATGTCACACTTTGGTTCGGCGGTATTGTTGGATGAAGCGGCCCGGACCAACATTACGCGTACGCTTACGCGAGACTGGTTCTACCGACGTGCTTTGCACACAGGTGGCTGGCGGGTGTCAGTTTCTCCAACTTTAGTTGAACCGAGTGTGGCTACGCCCGGTCCTTGCGAAGGTTAAAACAGCACCAACTTGACAAACTATCATTGTGGTTTTGATGCATAGGTAAGAACAGTTCTTGCTAAGCCCGTAGCAACCACGTAAAACTTGCAACAACAAAGTAGAGGACGTCTAACTTGTTTTTGCAGGGCATGCTGTGATGTGATATGGTCAAGACATGATGCTAAATTTTATTGTATGAGATGATCATGTTTTGTAACCGAGTTATCGGCAACTGGCAGGAGCCATATGGTTGTCGCTTTATTGTATGCAATGCAATCGCCCTGTAAATGCTTTACTTTATCACTAAGCGGTAGCGATAATCGTAGAAGCATAAGATTGGCGAAACGACAACGATGCTACGATGGAGATCAAGGTGTCGCGCCGGTGACGATGGTGATCATGGAGGTGCTTCGGAGATGGAGATCACAAGCACGAGATGATGATGGTCATATCATATCACTTATATTGATTGCATGTGATGTTTATCTTTTATGAATCTTATCTTGCTTTGACTGACGGTAGAATTATAAGATGATCCCTCACTAAATTATCAAAGTATAAGTGTTCTCCCTGAGTATGCGCCGTTGCGAAAGTTCTTCATGCTGAGACACCACGTGATGATCGGGTGTGATAGGCTCTACATTCAAATACAACGGGTGCAAAACAGTTGCACATGCGGAATACTTAGGTTAAACTTGATGAGCCTAGCATATAACAGATATGGCCTCGGAACACGGAGACCGAAAGGTCGAGCGTGAATCATATAGTAGATATGATCAACATAGTGATGTTCACCATTGAAACTACTCCATCTCACGTGATGATCGGACATGGTTTAGTTGATTTGGATCACGTGCTCACTTAGAGGATTAGAGGGATGTCTATCTAAGTGGGAATTCTTAAGTAATATGATTAATTGAACTTTAATTTATCATGAACTTAGTCCTGGTAGTATTAGCATATCTATGTTGTAGATCAATTGCTCGCGATATTGTTCCCCGTTTAATTTTTTATATATTCCTAGAGAAAACTATGTTGAAAAATGTTAGTAGCAATGATGCGGATTGGATCCGTGATCTGAGTATTAACCTCATTGCTGCACAGAAGAATTATGTCCTTGATGCACCGCTAGGTGACAGACCTATTGCAGGAGCAGATGCAGACGTTATGAACGTTTGGCTAGCTCAATATGATGACTACTTGATAGTTTAGTGCACCATGCTTAACAGCTTAGAATCGGGACTTCAAAGACGTTTTGAACGTCACAGGCCATATGAGATGTTCTAGGAGTTGAAGTTAAATATTTCAAGCAAATACCCGAGTTGAGAGATATGAAGTCTCCAACAAGTTCTATAGTTAAAAGATGGAGGAGAATAGCTCAAGCAATGAGCATATGCTCAGATTGTCTGGGTACTACAATCGCTTGAATCAAGTGGGAGTTAATCTTACAAATAAGATAGTGATTGACAGAGTTCTCTAGTCACCATCACCAAGTTACTAGAACTTCGTGATGAACTATAGTATGCAAGGGATGACGAAAACGATTCCCGAGCTCTTCGTGATGTTGAAATCGACGAAGGTAGAAATCAAGAAAGAGCATCAAGTGTTGATGATTGACAAGAACACTAGTTTCATGAAAAGGGCAAAGGGAAAGAAAGGGAACTTCAAGTAGAATGACAAGCAAGTTGTCACTCCCGTGAAGAAGCCCAAAGCTGGACCAAAGCCTGAAACTGAGTGCTTCTACTGCAAAGGAAATGATCACTGGAAGCAGAAATTCCCTGAATATTTGGTGGATAAGAAAGATGGCAAAGTGAACAAATGGTATATTTGATATACAGGTTATTGATGTGTGCCTTACTAGTGTTTATAGTATCCCCTGAGTATTTGATACTTGTTCGGTTGCTAAAATTAGCAACTCGAAACAGGAGTTACAGAATGAACGGAGACTAGTTAAGGGTGAAGTGACGATGTGTGTTGGAATTGGTTCCAAGATTGATATGATCATCATCGCACACTCCCTATACTTTCGGGATTAGTGTTGAACCTAAATAAGTGTTATTTGGTGTTTACGTTGAGCATAAATATGATTTGATCATGTTTATTGCAATACGATTATTCATTTAAGTTAGAGAACAATTGTTGTTCTGTTTACATGAATAGAACCTTCGATGTTCATACACACCAACAAAAATGGTTTGTTGGATCTCGATCATAGTGATACACATATTCATAATATTCAAGCCAAAAAGATGCAAAGTTAATGATGATAGTGCAACTTATTTGTGGCACTGCCGTTTAGGTCATATTGGTGTAAAGCCCATGAAGAAAATCCATGCTGATGGGCTTTTGGGATCACTTGATTATGAATCAGTTGATGCTTGCGAACCATGCCTCATGGGCAAGATGACTAAGACTCCGTTCTCTGGAACAATGGAACGAGCAACAGATTTGTTGGAAATCATACATACTGATGTATGTGGTCCGATGAATATTGAAGCTCACGATAGGTATCATTATTTTCTAATCTTCACAGATGATTTGAGCAGATATGAGTATATCTACTTGATGAAACAAAAGTCTGAAATATTTGAAAAGTTCATATAATTTCAGAGTGAAGTGGAAAATCATCGTAACAAGAAAATAAAGTTTCTACGATCTGATCGTGGAGGAGAATATTTGAGTTACGAGTTTGGCCTTCAGTTAAAACAATGTGAAATAGTTTCACTACTCACGCCACCTGGAACACCACAGTGTAATGGTGTATCCGAATGTCGTAACCGTACTTTATTAGATATGATGCGATATATGATGTCTCTTACTGATTTACCACTATCGTTTTCGGGTTATGCATTAGAGATAGTTGCATTCACGTTAAATAGGGCACCATCTAAATCCGTTGAGACGACACGGTATGAACTATGGTTTGGCAAGAAACCAAAGTTGTCGTTTCTTAAAGTTTGGAGTTGCAATGCTTATGTGAAAAAGTTTCATCTTGATAAGCTCAAACCCAAGTCGGAGAAGTGTGTCTTCGTAGGATACCCAAAAGTAACAGTTGGGTACACCTTCTATCATAGATCCGAAGGCAAGACATTTGTTGCTGAGAATGGATCCTTTCTGGAGAAGGAGTTTCTCTCGAAAGAAGTGAGTGGGAGGAAAGTAGAACTTGATGAGGTAACTGTACCTGCTCCCTTATTGGAAAGTAGTTCATCACAGAAATTTGTTCCTGTGACTCCTACACCAATTAGTGAGGAAGCTAATGATGATGATCATGTAACTTCAGATCAAGTTACTACCGAACCTCGTAGGTAAACCAGAGTGAGATCCACACCAGTGTGGTACGGTAATCCTGTTCTAGAGGTCATGTTACTTGACCATGACGAACCTACGAACTATGAGGAAGCGATGATGAGCCCAGATTCCGCGAAATGGCTTGAGGCCATGAAATCTGAGATGAGATCCATGTATGAGAACAAAGTATGGACTTTGATTGACTTGCCCATTGATCGGCGAGCCATTGAGATTAAATGGATCTTCAAGAGGAAGACGGACGCTGATAGTAGTGCTACTATCTGCAAAGCTAGAATTGTTGCAAAAAGGTTTTTGATAAGTTCAAGGTGTTGACTACGATGAGAGTTTCTCACTCGTATCTATGCTTAAGTTTGTCCGAATCATGTTAGCAATTGCCGCATTTTATGAAATCTGGCAAATGGATAAACAAAACTGCATTCCTTAATGGATTTATTAAAGAAGAGTTGTATATGATGCAACCAGAAGGTTTTGTCAATCCTAAAGGTGCTAACAAAATATGCAAGCTCCAGCGATCCATTTATGGACTGGTGCAAGCATCTCGGAGTTGGAATATACGCTTTGATAAGTTGATCAGAGCATATAGTTTTATACAGACTTGCGGTGAAGCCTGTATTTACAAGAAAGTGAGTGGGAGCACTACAGCATTTCTGATAAGTATATGTGAATGACATATTGTTGATCGAAAATAATGTCGAACTATTCTGCAAAGCATAAAGGAGTGTTTGAAAGGAGTTTTTCAAAGAAAGACCTCGGTGAAGCTGCTTACATATTGAGCATCAAGATCTATAGAGATAGATCAAGACGCTTGATAAGTTTTTTTTCAATGAGTACATACCTTGACAAGATTTTGAAGTAGTTCAAAATGGAACAGTCAAAGAAGGAGTTCTTGCCTGTGTTACAAGGTGTGAAGTTGAGTAAGACTCAAAACCCGACCACGGCAGAAGATAGAGAGAGAATGAAAGTCATTCCCTATGCCTCAGCCATAGGTTCTATAAAGTATGTCATGCGGTGTACCAGACCTATTGTATACTCTACCCTGAGTTTGACAAGAGAGTACAATAGGGATCTAGGAGTAGATCACTGGACATTGGTCAAAATTATCCTTAGTGGAATAAGGATATGTTTCTCGATTATGGAGGTGACAAAAGATTCGTCGTAAAGGGTTACGTCAATGCAAGTTTTGACACTGATCCAGATGACTCAAAGTCTCAATCTGGATAAATATTAAAAGTGGGAGCAATTAGTTAGAGTAGCTCCATGCAGAGCATTGTTGACATAGAAATTTGCAAAATACTTACGGATCTGAATGTGGCAGACCCGTTGACTAAACTTCTCTCATAAGCAAAACATGATCACACCTTAGTACTCTTTGGGTATTAATCACATAGCGATGTGAACTAGATTATTGACTCTAGTAAACCCTTTGGGTATTGGTCACATGTCGATGTGAACTATGGGTGTTAATCACATGATGATGTGAACTATTGGTATTAAATCACATGGCGATGTGAACTAGATTATTAACTCTAGTGCAAGTGGGAGACTGAAGGAAATATGCCCTAGAGGCAATAATAAAGTTATTATTTATTTCCTTATATCATGATAAATGTTTATTATTCATGCTAGAATTGTATTAACCGGAAACATAATACATGTGTGAATACATAGACAAACAGAGTGTCACTAGTATGCCTCTACTTGACTAGCTCGTTGATCAAAGATGGTTATGTTTCCTAACCATAGACATGAGTTGTCATTTGATTAACGGGATCACATCATTAGGAGAATGATGTGATTGACTTGACCCATTCCGTTAGCTTAGCACTCGATCGTTTAGTATGTTGATATTGCTTTCTTCATGACTTATACATGTTCCTATGACTATGAGATTATGCAACTCCCGTTTACCGGAGGAACACTTTGTGTGCTACTAAACGTCACAATGTAACTGGGTGATTATAAAGGTGCTCTACAGGTGTCTCCGAAGGTACTTGTTGGGTTGGCGTATTTCAAGATTAGGATTTGTCACTCCGATTGTCGGAGAGGTATCTCTGGGCCCACTCGGTAATACACATCACTTAAGCATTGCAAGCATTGCAACTAATGAGTTAGTTGCGGGATGAGGTATTACGGAACGAGTAAAGAGACTTGCCGGTAACGAGATTGAACTAGGTATTGAGATACCAATGATCGAATCTCGGGCAAGTAACATACCGATGACAAAGGGAACAACGTATGTTGTTATGCGGTTTGACCGATAAAGATCTTCGTACAATATGTGGGAGCCAATATGAGCATCCAGGTTCTGCTATTGGTTATTGACCGGAGACGTGTCTCGGTCATGTCTACATAGTTCTCGAACCTGTAGGGTCCGCACGCTTAAAGTTCGATGACCGTTATATTATGAGTTTATGTGTTTTGATGTACCGAAGGAGTTCGGAGTCCCGGATGAGATCGGGGACATGACGAGGAGTCTCGAAATGGTCGAGACGTAAAGATCGATATATTGGACGACTATATTCGGACTTCGGAAAGGTTCCGAGTGATTCGGGTATTTTTCGGAGTACCGGAGAGTTACGGGAATTCGCCGGGGAGCATATGGGCCTTATTGGGCCATACGGGAATAGAGGAGAGAGGCCAAAAGGAAGGAGGCCTGCGCCCCCCCCCCCCCTCTGGTCCGAATTGGACAAGGGGTGCAGCCCCCTTTTCCTTCTCCCTCTCCTCCTCTTTCCTTCCGGTAGGAGTAGGACTCCCCCCTTGGCGCGCCCTTCTCCTAGGCCGGCCGCCTCCCCCCTTGCTCCTTTATATACAGGGGCAGGGGGGCACCTCTAGATACACAAGTTGATCGTCTCTTAGCCGTGTGCGGTGCCCCCCTCCACCATAGTCCACCTCGATAATACTGTAGCGGTGCTTAGGTGAAGCCCTGCGTCGGTAGAACATCAACATCATCACCACGTCGTTGTGCTGACGAAACTCTCCTCAACACTCGGTTGGATCGGAGTTCGAGGGACATCATCGGGCTGAACGTGTGCTGAACTCGGAGGTGTCGTACGTTCGGTACTTGATCGGTCGGATCGTGAAGACGTACGACTACATCAACCGCGTTGTGCTAACGCTTCCGCTTACGGTCTACGAGGGTACGTGGACAACACTCTTCCCTCTCGTTGCTATGCATCACCATGATCTTGCGTGTGCGTAGGAAATTTTTTGAAATTACTACATTCCCCAACAACAATACGTGCCTTGTTGCCCCTTCTGTCACTGGGAAAGGACACCGCAAGATCGAACCCAAAGCTAAGCACTTCTCCCATGGTAAGAACAACCAATCTAGTAGGCCAAACCAAACTGATAATTCGAAGAGACTTGCAAAGATAACCAGTCATACATAAAAGAATTCAGAGAAGATTCAAATATTATTCATAGATAGACTTGATCATAAACCCACAATTCATCGGTCTCAACAAACACACCGCAAAAAGAAGATTACATCGAATAGATCTCCACGAGAGAGGGGGAGAACGTTGTATTGAGATCCAAAAAGAGAGAAGAAGCCATCTAGCTACTAGCTATGGACCCGTAGGTCTGAAGTAAACTACTCACACTTCATCTGAGGGGCTTGGATGATGATGTAGAAGCCCTCCGTGATCGATGCCTCCTCCGGCGGAGCTCCGGAACAGGCCCCAAGATGGGATCTCGTGGATACAGAAATTTGCAGCGGTGGAATTAGGTTTTTGGCTCCGTCCCCGATCGTTTGGGGGTACGTGGATATATATAGGAGGAAGAAGTACGTCGGTAGAGCTGTGAGGGGCCCACGAGGCAGGGGGCGCGCCCTGGGGGGCGCCCCCTACCCTCGTGACCACTTCGTAGCTTTCTTGATGGAGGGTCCAAGTCTCCTGGATCTTATCTGATGAGAAAATCACGTTTCCGAAGGTTTCATTCCGTTTGGACTCCGTTTGATAATCCTTTTCTTCGAAACCCTAAAACAGACAAAAAACAGCAATTCTGGGCTGGGCCTCCGGTTAATAGGTTAGTCCCAAAAATAATATAAAAGTGGATAATAAAGCCCAATAATGTCTAAAACAGTAGATAATATAGCATGGAGCAATCAAAAATTATAGATACGTTGGAGACGTATCATCCACCTCCTTCTAGTTAGGGTTAGCGTTGTGTTTGCTCATTTGTGAGATAGAGCTTTGATCATCCATATCGGATCTACTCCACGAGAGAGACCATGGCCCCTCTACGGAGAAGATCCACCTTGTATTCAAGACCCCTCATGGGAAGATCCCCTTGTGGATTCAAGACCTCCTCACGGAGAAGAACCGGTTACCTCTTGTATCGTCCATTGTTGACTTTGGATCTTGTATCTCTCTTTGTGTTTCGAGGATCTAGCACATGTGTGATCATACTTGTTGGTTTGAGTGTTCTCTTGTGTTCCCCTCGTGATTTTCCCCTCGTTTCCCTCCTCGTGTTCTTCGCGTTCTTCGCGGGATCCGCTCCTTTCGTGAAAGATCGGGCCACTAGGGTTCTACCCTACATCAAATCCTTTTGACATCCACCTATTATATCTCATAACTGAAATATATAGTAACTGCTAGTTTAACCCGAACTTACTTTAAGTATTGCCATGACGAGACAATTTCATTATACCCCCTCCGTTCGAAAATACTTGTGATCAAAATGGATAAAAAAAGATATATCTAGAACTAAAATACGTCGATACATCTTCTTTTATCCATTTTGATGACAAGTATTTCTAGACGGAGGGAGTAGCTAACTCCTTTGATCTTGTCATAAACTATTAGTAACAAGTCAAGCTTTATAAAACATTTTTATCTTTGTCATTTAATAGATCCATTACTATGCGTTAGACTCTAAATTCAGAGGGCTTATTGATACGTCTCCAACGTATCTATAATTTTTGATTGTTTCATGCTATTATATTATTAATCTTGTGTGCTTTATATGTTATATTTATATCATTTTTGGGAACTAACCTATTAACTCAGTGCCTAGTGCCGGTTGCTGTTTTCTGCATGTTCCGGAGGGTTTGAGCAAGCAAAACCCTGCGGGTTCCATCCCCGTTGCCATCTTGACCCAAAATGTGATTTTGTTTCCACAGTTGGTTAAATTCGAAATGGTTTCACCAAAGCCTTAGAAAGACAACAACTAGAAGATTTTAAAACCAATCTCAACATGGTAAATATGTGAGTGGGCATGTTAAATTGGACGTGTTAACCATTGTATCAAGGAACACCGCCTTTTCTCATCAGAAAAGACACCCAAAGGGCATCTATTACTGAATATGATCAATATAAACAATATGCAATACAATGGAAATACAACAAGATGAAATGTGACCAACAAATAATAGTATCACAATGAAAACCATCCTAGCCGTCATCTTCCTTCAATTGTACACTGTCTGTCGGAGCTTGAAAAATGCAAAGAAGAATCAGTAAGGGAAAAGGACACCTACCAATGCCCTAGCCATACAAGACTTTGAAGCCGAAATAGCCACTCGACACTAGAAATGAGATCTAGTAACTGCTGAAGTAATATCGGTTGGGGCATCACCCCCCCCCCCTACACACACATTCCAGGTTATATAGTCCTTCACCACTAGTCTAGATGGTTGGAAAACCGGGCCAAGCTACGTAATAACTCAAAAAGGAGGTTAAAGTCGTCGCACCAAGATCCAGCCAACTGCCTCCCATACTTTGCACACCAACTACCATGGTCCAAAGAAAGACAACAAATATGACAACACCTGCCCTTCATCGGCATCGAACCAAACGTCGATAAGGTAAGGAGAGGCCCGAGAGACCTTATTTCAATGTATCATTGCTGCCACCACCTCATCCGATGAAATTAGGGAAATAAACATCTATGGAAAAGAAGAAGAACAAAAGGGACAAGTCTCCACCCCTCTAACCGGGGACAAACCGCCGGAGGGAGAGAGGAAGGGGACCGAGGCGGCGAAGGAATGGCGGATTATAAACCAAACCTTCTAGAGCTTTTGGGTAGCACGCGTTCATTCAATTTGTTGTAATCTGATTTGTTAGGGTAAGGTATGTTCTCCTCTTTGTGTAGGTTGATGATGAGACCGAAGCCTAATCTAAACCAACCGACTCCTTGTACTCGTTGCTTATGCTAAACACGGATGCGTCACACATACACTTCCATGATCTACTTCACTTACAAGAAGGCTCTCCTTGGACTCAGGACTTGTGCACCTTGTTCATGTTGCTAGCGTAAGTATCTCGTAGTATTCGGCATATGATGAATTAGAGATATTTTTTGATTGTGTAGGGATCGCAATATCCTAGTAATTTATTCGTTTCGATTGTATCTTGATTCTCAAGTTGAGACTATAAATGGAGGCAAACTCCCAAGGAGCATCTGAGAGCAAAACCATCTTTGTCAATTTAACATTAGAGCCACGGCCTCATCTCATGTCTCCCGTGCCACATCGTCCATCATCCATGAGTGGCATGACCTCCCACGTTACTGGTGCTCCATCTATATGGCCCTGCCGCCACCATCCCTTCATCGGCTTCATCACCGTTCATCTCACCTGTGCCAATTCTCTCCTTGGAAAATGCAGGTTATGCTCGATAGAACCTCCTTGGGTACCCTGATGGTACCGCTGCTGCGCCACCTTGACCATCATTGAGGGTTCTGCGCAGACAGAACGAGCATGACCTGTGCCTTCCACAGGAGAAAATTGGCGCAGAAGAGATGTACAGTGATGACACTCGCTCGTTTGTGCGTGCTCAGTTCTCTCGCTTACATATTCCCCTGACAGTTCGTGAATTCTAACAAAATCCGTAAAAAGTCTAAAAAGAACCTGCAAAACGTATAGCTACAGAGATACAAAAACCTTTTGTACGATTCCTTCTGTCATGCTCTGTGATATCTACAGGAATAAAACGCACTGATGGAGGAATAATATATTCTCGATCTTAACCGTGAGCTCAGTCGAATGGTACAAGAGGGTCAGTGGCTCTCACTGCTTGGGATGCCGTAGGAGCTGCATCTGTCTCAAGCATGCACCCTGCGAGTGGCAGACATGAGGAGCATCGTGCACAATCCGGATTCCCGTTTGACGCTCATAATAGGAGCCATGACGACTACTAAGCAGTAAGCACATATGCCTTTTGTTTCTTAATTTCGATCAACAATTCTAGAGTTGCGTGTACTATTCTAAGTCGTAACTTTATTGGCTGTAATTCAGTGCAAGGCGTAGTGCGGCGGCAGTGCAGATTGCTTTGCCGATTTAAGCATTCTCCAAGAGAAATAAAAAGAGCGGCTCATGAGATTGTATAGACATTTGATTATGCGCAGGATAAACATAGTAATCTTCATACAAGGTCGAGGTGGATGGAAATTTTTCTATGAAATCTATTATGAAGCAATCCCAAGGAAAAAATAGTATGAATTATAATCCTGCGAAACAAACAACCCATGTAGGAAAAAGGTCCTAAGAATTAGTATCCTTTAAGATTTCTTTCAAAATCCTTTGAATCAAAGAGACCTAAAAGTTCACCCGCAAATAAAAAGAGACCTAAAAAGTTCTTCCAATAGATTAATTTTATAAACCTAGCCATGCATGAATCATGATGGTCTTCCCAAAGAAGCCTTAATACTTCCCATGCTTGAGACATAATCATTGTTTCCATATTGACGTGAATGGAAAAATAAGCAGAGAATGCCCTGATCACCGGGAGTGGAGGGGGCAGTGGGCGGCGAGGAAGAAAAGACAAGAGGAGGGAGAAGAATGAGCGATAGCGGTAGAGTGCGGAGGTTGCGCTGCGCACTACGGCTATCCTTGGTGAAATGATGCTGATGCTGACTGTGAATCCCTTTCTTACTTTCTGTTCGATGCCAAAGTTCTGCAAATCAGAATATGTTCCGTATACATGCATGCAACTGCAACCTCGAGCCCCACATATAGGCACCTACCTAGAAACGGCACCGAAACACATCGCCCGCTTGTGAGTTGTGAGTTGTGACACACGAACAGAGCGTGGCGGAGGAGATGATCGGATGGGGCGACGTGTACAAGGTGGTGGCCGCCATGGCGCCGCTCTACTTCGCCCTGGGCCTCGGCTACGGCTCGGTGCGGTGGTGGAAGCTCTTCACGCCGGACCAGTGCGACGCCGTGAACCGCCTCGTGGCCTACTTCGCGGTGCCCTTCTTCGCCTTCGACTTCGCCGCGCGCATGGACCCCTACGCGCTCAACTACCGCGTCCTCGCCGCCGACGCGCTCTCCAAGCTCGCCGTCGCGCTGGCGCTCGCCGCCTGGGCCGCCGCGTCCACGCGCTGCTGCCGCGCCGGCGCCAAGCGCGGCGGGGAGCTGGCCTCCTCGTGGTGCATCACCGGCTTCTCGCTGGCGACGCTGAACAACACGCTCGTGGTGGGCGTGCCGCTGCTGGACGCCATGTACGGCGGGTGGGCGCGAGACCTCGTCGTGCAGATATCGGTGGTGCAGATCATCGTCTACTTTCCGCTGCTGCTGCTGGCGTTCGAGGCGAGGCGTGCGTGCGGTGGTGGCGCAGGGAAGCCTGACGCGGCGGCGGCGGTTTCAGCGAGCGACGACGACGTGGAGGACGGCGGCGCGGAGGGGAGGAGGCGGCGCGAGCCGGTATGGCCGTTGGTGAGAGCGGTCTGGCTCAAGGTGGCACGGAATCCCAACGTTTACGCGGGCGTCCTCGGGGTCGCCTGGTCTTGCGTCACAAACAGGTACGATCCGTATTTCTCTGCATGCACGGACCACACTTAGCTACGTGCAACTTTTTCTCTGGGAGGATGTGATGTTGTTACGCACGAGTCGGACGTCAAGACGGTCTCGATAGTGTGGCAGGATCACATCCTCGTTTTGGTGCCTTTTGTTTTTGAGAACAAAGAACAGACACAGGCGATCATGTGTGCACACTCATCCCTGTGAATTGTGAAGGCATACGCATACCCTATTTTTATGAGCACCTCCGAAAGACTGAACCGGCAAATCATTTTGAAATTGACAAAATCACCATAGACACCTCGTAGTCAAGGGGAACGTCTCCTTCCACTGAGCATGTATCGCCGGAAATCCTGAAATGAATCCATGATAATACGAGCATCAGAACTTGAACCCTAGTGGCCTGGGGATACCGCCGTCCACGATTCACCTAACCATCTAACCACATATTGGTCCGCATCCTTGTTTTGGTGCTGACATATATTCAAAGACTGGTATGACATGATGGGAAAATGTGACTGGGATGTGTCATGGAAAAAACACTTATTGGTTGGGTTAAGGATAGCAAACCACTCTTGCAGTTATATCGAATTTTGGTAGATTTCTTTTGCTATGTCTATTTTTTCTGAAAAAAGATATATGGGTCAAATAAACCACTACAAATACCACTGAATAATTGTACATCAAAGTCCATGAGGGTTGACTGCCTTTATCACCCGAACAGGCAGACGACGCCTGCCTCATGCCGCTCCATCATCGGAGCCAGCTTGTTGTTTTCGATCGCGAACGGGGAGTCATCAAGGCCAACATCGCGGAGAAGAAACCGTTACCGTTGAAAGAGCCACGGGTACAAGAGTCAAACCTCCATTATTTCTCACAAGCCTCACAAGCACTGGAGGCCGTAGCAATGTGGTGGAGGCGAAGCCGGAGAACCAAACAATAAAGGGAAGTCGTTGTCGCCGCGCCAACAAGCCCTTCAAACTATAATCTCATCGACCAGAATGGCCAACCTGAAAATACGCCATCGAGTCACTGGCACAGTCGTAGACGACATCGTTGTGATGGGGAGACTCGGGGGAACCTTATATGCATGTTTGGCGTCAACGTGCCGCCGAAGAAGGGAGGGAAAACATAACACGCAAGAAAGTCAAGAAGGAATGGTAAAAAAATAGAGACATGCAAAAAGGTCTTGTAAATAAAGGACTTTAAATCATAGCTAGGATGACAGTAGAAATTCCAAAGGAATGCATCTGTTTGACATCAGTTCCATGGAAAATCAAACATGAATCCAAACCTTATTTATTCCAAAATCGATCCTTTTTTGATGTCTCGAGGCCACTTTTAGTTTTTGTCTAGAATCCAATGCAATATAGCTTTCACCCTTTACTTTCAATGCTGGCCGTATTTGGTTTTGTGACGATCACAGTCATATGAGGCAACCATACACATTGTAGCCCCGTCAAGACACAAAATAAGACAAGTTAGAAAACGGAGAGAAATTTTCAGGAGGATTTGAAGGGGAAAATGAAAAATAAATAAAACTGATGACAAAATCAAATTAAAGGTAGAAAGGTAAAAACAGGAAACAAAATATGTAAAATTTTAAAAGTATTTACGTACAATTTGGGAATTGTTAATGTTAAAAACCAAAAGGTTCACAAATTTATGTTGGAAATCAATTAATTCAAGAAATATCTCAAATAATTTAACACGCATGAAATCACAAATGCATCACTTAAAAAATAATATGTTCTAATACTGTCGGATGTGATTTTTTCTATGAAGAGACCGGTAAATGTTGTAGCAAGAGCGGTACAAACTGAAAAGTTGTAGGCCTGCAATTAAACTGTGAACGATCGACTCACAGCACAACAATATAATCCCAACATATAATAATCACGCAGAGTTGCACCAAGTTAATGGAACATGTACCCTCTGTCGTTCCCTCCCAAAGTGTTAAGCAAGCTTAGGTGGTTCACACTAAGAAATAATTGAGGTAGAACAAATACTCCTTGTTAGTGGAACAGACGAATAAACACCCATGTGCTCAACAATCTATAATTAAATCAACTTTCAGGTAAATCAGATTGATTCTTGTTGCATCCGGTGCACTTTGCATTCATACCACTGCTGCACACAAAGTAGCACATAGACCTGTCCGAACGCCGGCACACTGGCACCTGGCATCCTTCTGAACGTACTACTCTTGATCGGCCGCTCCTCAATTAGTTCCGTGCATATACAGGTGGCACATCGTGACGCCGAGCATCATCGAAGGCTCGGTGCTGATCATGTCCAGGACCGGCGTCGGGCTCGCCATGTTCAGCATGGGTAAGCTAGCTACCAAATTTTTGGAACAGAACTCACGGAATTACCGACAGCGCGTGTTTTCTGTCTGTCGAAGTGTCGATGCTATGAGTTGGTTGGTTGCATGCAGGCCTGTTCATGGCGCTGCAGGAGAAGATCATCGTCTGCGGGGCCGGCCTGACCGCGCTGGGCATGGCGCTGCGGTTCGTCGCCGGCCCGGCAGCCACCGCCGCCGGAGCCGTCGCCCTGGGGCTCCGCGGTGACGTCCTGCGCCTCGCCATCATACAGGTCACAGCACAATCTACTTCAAAAGTTTTTCATTTCTGAATGATGTACACTACATCGACTGACACGCATGTTGCTTCACCTGGCGATTCGATCGATGTACCGGCAGGCTGCGCTCCCCCAGTCCATCACCACGTTTGTGTTCGCCAAGGAGTACGGCCTGCACGCCGATGTGCTCAGCACCGCGTAAGTAATGGAGTAGTATTATAACTACGTCCGCTTGGTTAATTACTCCTGATTTCTGAATGCGTAGTACGTGTTGTCTGAAACTGTGCGTGCCTTGCTGAATCTTGCAGGGTTATATTCGGGACGCTGGCGTCGTTGCCCGTGTTGATCGTGTACTACATCGTTCTAGGCTTCGTTGGATAGTTAATTAGGGCTTATATACAAGTTCTATATATATCTCCCTAACCCTAGGGACTGACTAACTGATGAGTAAACTGCGTGTACTAGGTTGTAAGTTGTAACTTGCTCTTCTGCAAATAATGATCACAACTAACACCCTCTGAACTGCGCACATAGGTCCCTCGTTAATAAATGGAGCTCCATATGTACCTGTTTATTCTCATTGATAAACTTATCGTAGGGGCGAAGAACTTGTGGGGTGCGTGAGTGTCAGGCTCATTACTGAATCTACACTTGTTATTATCTTTATTTAGCTGTATCAGTTCCAGCACGCTCTGAAGACCCTCCGATCGAGATCAAACGGCCCGGATGAAGCTAGTGAACCGGTACACGGGCCACTACAGAGATGATGTGAGCGATATCCGATCTTCATCCAACGGCCTACATTTAATTACCTAGCTGGCGCCTTTTATTGTTTCTGATCATGTCACATTGAGCTTTCTCTTTTTCACCTTTTACTTCTTCGGTGTAATGGCTCCATATAAAACCTAAGAGTCCTGCCGGAGAGGGCATCAAATTGTAATCGAGTTGTAAAGCCTAGCCGAGGGGAGACTTGTGTGAGATCTCACATTTACGTGAGATCATGAGATCAACCTCAAAATTTCATATTTAGATATCTCAAAAAAAATCCGAAATTATTTGACAACATCTATGTAGGGTATGTCTACAACTCCGAGAAAATTCAGCTCAAAACTCAATGTACATTTGGAGATTCCAAAAAGATAAATTCGAATGTGAATAGTGACAACTTTTGGTGAATAGTACTTTTATACTAATCACATCCTATTTTGTCTTTTTTTTCTTTCTATTAATGTGAGTTGAATTGGGAGTTGAAACTTTTTGGGGGCATACATCAAACATTGATGTGTGTCTATAAAAATTTTTAAGAATGTTTGAACATGTATTTTTTTTCAAAAAAATCGATCGCATAGATCTCACCTAATGTGGGATCTTACACAAGGCTCCCTCAGCCTAGCCGCCATTTTAGTGGTTGCCCTACGCCAGGTAGTACCGCCAAGAAGCAAACTAAACAGGGCTCCGCCTCGCATCTCGGCTCTTCAATCACAGCAATAGTGTGGTAGCATCTGACCACGACCCGCATCCAGCAAGTGTCGTCCATTGATTCGATTATAGATTTACGGTAGAAACAAATTAGAGCTCCCCAATTTCTATTGAGCAATGGCATTTATCCTTCCGTGGATCCCGTTGCCAAAAGAGTGTGGACGACATTGGGTGGTGACGTTGATTTCCTTTTCCCCCCAGTTTTTGTGCATCTTCTAGTTTCTCTTTCGCGATCCGTTCTTTTTATTATTATTTTTTTATAATTTTGCTTTTCAAGCCATCTAAAAAATGGACTTTCTAGTAATGCACAATGAACATTATTTCATGGACCGTAGACATTTTTAATAGCGATTACTATTTTTAAAATACGTGGAAAAAATAACACCCAATTAATTTTTTATAATATATGCTAAAAAAAATTAAATACGTGGTGAACATTAAGAAATGCATGAGATATTTTTAATACTTAATGGATATTTTTTTAATATGTGATGATATCTTTTTTAAAAAACTGTGATAATTTTTTGAAACAATATGCAGAAAATATTTTTAAATATGTGATAAATAATTTTCAAACACGTGGTGAATATTTTTGTAAAGTGTGACAAATATTTTAAAAAATACATGCTGGACATGTTATGTGCACATTCGTATTTTTTTCTCTGTAGTACTCCCTGTGTAAAAAATGTAAGAGTGTTTAGATCACTCAAATTAGTTTTTTGACTATTTTATATTTTTATTATATAAATAATGTCTTTTTAATGTCTATAAATAAAGCTAAATAATGCGAATAAAACACAAAATGTGTAAATGGGCCGGCCTACCGTGACGGGGTGCACGTTTTAATCTCTATCCCGCATGTAGGACGCGGAATAGGAGGTCTCCGCTAGCATTGGGTCGCTGCGTCCGCGCACGAGAAGCATCTTTTTTTTTTCGTTGGTCACTTTGTTCTTCATGGTCTAATCCGTATTTTCTTTAAATACACATGCATACACTCACCGCTATGAAAACACACACACCTTATCTCTATGAGCACCTTTGAAAAACTGAGCCGGCATATCATATTAAGATTTACGAAGTCATCATAGGCGCATCGTCGTTGACAGGAACGTCCCCTCTCACTGAATGCGCATTGCCGAAAATCCAGAAATAAATGCGTGCACCAGGATTTGTACACTGATAGATTGGGATACCACAATTCCTCTGACTATCCAACCACAGATTGGTTCGCTGTCCAATCCGTATTTGATGGGCCGCAATCTTCTTGTCCCTCTAGCCGCGTCGCTGTTGCCGTCGCCCCTGCCATCTGAACCACCAACCCCTGCCATGGCGGTGGGCCGGCGCGCCGTTTTGCCTCGGTGTCGGCGTGTCGCCTCGCCTTCTCACGCTCAGGAGCCCTTTATGTTCTTTTGTGCACTGCACGATGCATGGGCTTTTTTTTAGATGAACAGAGAGGCAACCTCCCCGGCTCCATTTCTCATAGAAACACGAGGCATGAGCTCGATCGATCGTGCTACGTGCGCGCGCTATATTATATATATATCGATATGATCGAGGACGATCGATCTAGCAGATTGAACACATGTTCGGTCACATTTGCTTACGTAGGGTCCGTCCAAACATGATGATTTGTGTCAGCACATTTGCGCGCGTCTCAAAGACTAAGCCACTAGCCAGTGGCGTTTTTCGTCTCTACCACGCCGACTGCCCGGCCGGGTCGATCGCCGTCCCTCGCCCCATTGCCGTGCTCGCAATATCGCATCGCAGGCAATGCGGTCTCTCTTGGATGCATGCTTCTCCTTGCGTACGTGCCTCTCAGATGATCGTGCGCGTACGCACCTGCCTCTGCCTGCCTTGATGATGTACCGCACAAATTGGTTGCAACTGCATCGACGCTGACGGGCCTAAATGGGGGCAGTAGCCGTTCCATGCTAGCCACCCTGATGACGTTTTAAGATGGGCTGCGCTGGCGGTCATCACTATGTTCCTTCTCTGAGACGCGTCTCACTCACGAGGACCGGTGGATGGGCACCGTCCATCTGTCCCGTACGGTGGGCATGCTCATATTATCGACCCAACTCTCGGATCGCATCAGTCGCAGTCTAACCCACCAGAGAACATCCACTTATCTCTCAAGAAAACCTGCAAAAGCTAGGGAACAGCTATTCAGCTAGTACTACTCCTATCTAGTTATATTAAATATTAATTAGAAACTTAGAACAAAGCTACTGCCTCTATCTAGAAGTTTATATGTCTTACCGCCGCGCTAGCTAGATTGTTTGTTGTTATGCAAGTGATGAAGACCTAATTAATCCTAACATAATCAAGGATGAATCTCTCTCAGACAGTCTACCGTCTAGCAGGTGATCGACCAAATTGACTTTGTTTACCAGCCTTAACTACCGACTCTCTTCGGCAACCCTACCAACTAATTAATTTTAAAGTACGAATGCAGTTGTGTATATCTCTTTTTTAACTGTCATTTCTTTTTTTTCGGAAAAAACTTTCAATCTATTCATCTTCAATCAAGATAGTACAACGAACACTAGAAATAATAAAGATTACATGCAGATCCATAGACCACCTAGCGACGACTACAAGCACTGAAGCGAGCCGAAGGCGCGCCGCTGTCATCGCCCCTCCCTCGCCGAAGCCGGGCAAACCTTGTTGTAGTAGACAGTCGGGAAGTCGTCGTGCTAAGGCCCCATAGAACCAACGCACCAGAACAGCAACCGCCGCGGATGAAGAGTGTAGATCAGAAGGAACCAACCTGAAGACACATGAACGAAAACAAACGACGAACAGATCCGAGCATATCCACCAAAGACAGATCCGCCGGAGACACACCTCCACACGCCCACCGATGATGCTCGACGCATCACCGGAACGGGGGCTAGGCGGGGAGACCTTTATTCCATCTTCAGGGAGCCGCCGTCGTCTCGTCTTCCTGAGCAGGATACAAACCCTAACAAAGCTTGAAAAAAATCTAAAAACGGAGCCCTCCCACCGGTAAGGGCTGAGATCCACTCCGCCTCCATGGCCCTAAGGCCACCGGAGACGGGACAGATCGGCGCCGGCGCCGGCGGGAGGCGGAGAACCCTAGCTTTTTGGGCGGTGGCGGCCGGCTAGGTCGCGTACGTAGCCTGCTGCGTTGAATAGTTTTTAACGGTCATTTCATCTATGCTACTATGTCTATCAATGTTTTTAAGAGTACCTTTGGCGTATGCATCATATGATGTACGCAACAAATCTATGCCGACTGATTGGTTGAATATGCATTGGTTTCCAATCATAGATCTTTCTTCGACAATAGTGGCAGTAGTTCAACCATCCAGTAAGCAATCAATGAATATGACCATGTTAAGAAATCGAGGAAATTGACTTTATATATCAGTTTAACCATCAATCTCTCTTTGCTAATTACATTAGGTTTACTAAAAATAGATAAATAAAGAGAGAAGTGCATATTACACCCCCCAACTCTAGCCTTAGTCTAATATACACCCCCAACTCCAATACCGTCTAATATACACCCCCCAACTCTCAAAACTGGCCATAATTCAACCCTCCCTTCCCTGTTGACCGGTTTTGATCCAGTTTGACCGGTTTTGACTGAGTGAACAGTAAAAATAAAATTTTAAAAACCATAAATACTTTTTTTTGAAAAAATTCAAAAATGTTCCAAGTTTTTTGCACCGCGTGAACAGTAAATTAAAAGAAATCACCTTTTCAGCATGTTTGGACACCTGAGTAAATTCGAGATGTCCGTAAATTCGACTTTTTTTTCAAAATTTCAGCTTGGTGAACAGTAAAATCGATATTTTTAACAAACCCTTTTTTTGCATGGATGATGTTTGAGCGCGTGGTGATTTTTTTTGGATTTTTTCCCGAATTACTATTCACAATGCTGAAAATTTTGATTTTTTTTCAAATTTACGGACATCTCAAATTTACTCAGGTGTCCAAACATGCTAAAAAGGTGATTTTTTTTGAATTTACTGTTCATGCGGTGAAAAAACTTGGAACTTTTTGAATTTTGTCAAAAAAATAATTTTTTGTTTTTAAAATTTTTATTTTTACTGTTCACTCAGTCAAAACCGATCAAACTGGGTCAAAACCGGTCAACGGGGAGGGGAGGGTTGAATTCTAGCCGGTTTTAAGAGTTGGGGGTGTATTTTAGACGGTATTGGAGTTAAGGGGTGTATATTAGACTAGGGCTAGAGTTGGGGGTGTAATATGCACTTCTCTCATAAATAAATAAAAACACAAATAAAACAAATGAAATTGACATAACATAGCCTCAACAAACACGAAACTTTAGTATTTCCACTTCCGCTTTTTTATCACCAACCTTCTACTGACCAGCGACAGATGGCTGACATTTTGACATGCCTTGACTAGATGGTTGATGCCACAAATTTACTCATGTAACCTCATCGAAAACCTTACAGCTTGTGGAAACGACTATAATTCAATCAACTCCTAGGTGCAAAAATAGAAAAAAAATGTATGTGGGCCATTGGATCTCCGATGGATGGCCTGAAGTGATCATGCAGGAGGGGTTCTATACATTTAAAAAAATGACTAACTGCTATATACAAAAAGGAGTTCCACACTAGGTTCTGCATGACCAATCTTGACCATCATCCACTAGAAATCCAACAGCCCAACGGGGAGGGCGTTTTGGCTTCCAGGTGCATTTGCTCCCGCATGAACAGTAAAAACATAGTATTTTTTTTTGTAGATGTTCTTGTTAGTGTCACAAGCATGCTTGACAATTTTCATGTGAAACGGAGTAGCAGTGTTTCGTCGGTGAAAAAACAAATTTGGTTGTAACATTTGGGGTTCAATTTTTTTTGTGCAGGCCAAAATGCTTAACTTTTTTACCTAAAAATTTGCATATAGCATTTGGATGTGACTATGAACACATCCAATTTTTTGTTGGGATTTCTTTGACATTTTAAAAATCATTTTCCGCGCATAGGAGCACGTGCACCTGGAGCCGAATTGGATTTCCGCGGCCTATTTTTTTTCTATTTTTTTGCAACCTAAGCTTGTCTACAAGTCCTGACTGTGAAAGCGTATGCGTGTAACACATTCATAACTACTCCATCCGTTCCCTTTTACTCTTGTTATAAGATTTTTCTAAAGTCAAACTTTATGAAGCTTGACCAACCTTGTAAAAAATACCAACACTCACAATATGAAATCAGTATCATTAGATGCATTATGAAACCAATTTCATATTGTATATATTTAGTATTATAGATGTTGATAATTTTTAATATAAATTCGATCAAACTTTAAAATTTGACTTATAAGACAAATCTTATACGCGGAGTAAAAGTAAAAGAGAAAACTAAGGAGTATATGCATGGGCATGGCGTCCACACACGCCACAAAACAGTGGCATGGTATAACATGCAGGCCTGCAGCCGGCTGCAGATCGATTGGTTGGTTGACATAGACATAGCTAAATACCGGCGTCAGCCAGGAATATCTCTTTCAGAGTGAATATGCACTCGGTTTAGCCGCCAGCCCGCATGCGACCATATCGGATTGACCGTATCCATCGGGACTGAATTCAGCATATCTGAGCCGTCGATCCATTTTGCAGTCAATTCATGTGCCGGCTAGCTTTGCTTGTCTGCATACGTTAATTGGCAGCTTGTCAGAGACTCAGAGTAAGTACGCTAGCGAGAGATACGTCCAAATTAACTGCATTTTAACTCTGTATATGTACTTGGTCCAGAGGCAGCGTCAGATCGAGATTTATTTATTGCCCTTGACCTGAAATAATGGAGCTATGCATTAATCCAACTTGGAGTACGGGCGATCGACAATTTCGATCTGTAGCTAGTGTGACCAGTCCACGAAAACATGGGCATCTACAGTAGCTAGTGATGCATGGAACCGTTCAATATTTCGCTGCTTTTCTCTTTCCTTTATGTTCTCTGTCGCCGCTGACTTATGCTAAGAACCTAATTAAACTCGGGATGGACATGTACATTGATGTGTGCTGTTGTATGTTGCAACGAAGGAAGTATAGCGCATATGACGAAGTAGTCCTAGCACATATGCAAACAAGCCCACTAGTAAGGAAAAAAGGGTGTGGTGGAAAATCATCGTGACTAACCATCCATGTCGAATGATTCTTCTGTCTCGGTCTGAAAGCATGATGTGCTAACATTATCGTGTAAAAATCATCCTGAAAGGTCAATCTTTGACTTCCCTGCGATGCTGGCAAAGTTCTCAATGCCTTGATCACTTGTGGTGAGAGCGGTTTTTTGTATAGGTCTTGAGAGCCATGGGGTTTGGACATGGTCATAATTTTTTGCCCATAGATTTTTTCATGGATGGGCAGGGACTACCTTCATGGATATGGATATGGATTTGATATTGCTCAACCCGATTCAAACACGATCAATTGCCATGCTTCGCTTTGATAACCTCTGACAGCTCACCAAAAGTCTCCGACAACCTATGCTCCACATGCTTGGACGTATGGATGTTGCACGCCTTGTTCTTCTTTTCCAGACGCCGGCTTCGTCAACCCGTCATCCTTCTCCCCATGCAAACGCGTTGGGGTCCCCAACAGAGGGTGTGTGACTGCACAAGTAACCTTGATGAGAACATCCTCCGGAGATAATGATAGTGCCTTAGCATGCGCCACCTCCGCAATAACACTGCTCACCTCAACCAGAACGCTAGACTCGTCGAAGTCCCCCATCATGCACCCCGTGTTGAAACCAAGCGACTCCTCTAAACTAACAATTAGACGTGCAAGGGACTGCACATCGAAAGACGAGGAGCATTCACTGAGGTGGGATGACCAGAACTTAGCCTCCGAGCACATTGGACCAACGAATTCCTTGTTATGTTATGCTCCAAATTCAAGTATAAAGTGAAAGACTAATTTCTGATGAGTGAGCGGAGCGAGGCCCGTCGCCAGTAGGCTTGGGCGAAGCGGGTAAGTATTGACCTAGGTCACTTGTGTTATATATACTTCTTGTAAGCCACCACATGGAATAAGTTTATCGGTTGTAAATCCCCAGTGTTTGTAACCTCCCATGATATAGTGATGATTTGCTGGCTGGTGCCCGTGTTTTCCCCCTCCATGTTGGAGGGTTTTCCACGTTAAATCTTGTGTCCATTGCTTGTTTTCGTTCTTCGTTGTGTTGATCTGCCTGCCGTATCTCTAACATTCCTCACCCCACCAACGAGACAACATTGGTTAACCACACCTCATCTCCCCAAGCACAGCAAACCACAAGACAGTTGACAGTAGGCAATACCCACAAGACAGTAGGCTCCATTGCTTGTTTTCGTTCATCAAGGATAGGATCACTGTGCCACGGGATCGATGCCCACTGGCCTAGCCGAGAGCATAGCAACAAGGATATCCTGGTCGAGAACGTGAGGGTAGATGCAGGAGTCCGTAGGATGAGCTAAGCGATCTCCAAGGGGCGGCACCAAGAGAGCCTCGGCGCACGAATGTGTCCTAGAAGTAAGGCCGGCTAGCACGTCACCGCCAACCCCAACACTGAGCCAACGGCCGGGGGGAGGCACCGACGAGGATTGCTTCAACAAAGGGGCCAGGGCATTGTATGGCAAGATGGAAATCCTTGTAGGAGTGCCATAACTTAGCGGTTCCTAGTAGTCCATGGTGAAATGCTTGCGCCTGAGACAACAAAAACACCGTCCGCCCATCCATTTGAGGTAGGCGACACGCTCAGCCAGTCTAACCACCGGATGCAACTTCGATGACGTAACCCACTGCCCCTAGCAACATGCACGCATCCCCTGCTCCCTTGCACGTCAACCCATCCTCCATGGTTTGCGTCAGCTGACGAATCCCCTCCTCCAGTCACCATAGCGTCGTCTCAGACTACCATCGAATTAAGTTGGGGATGCGGAGGGGAGGGCGAAGTAGCAGCAACATCTTCGTTCGTACTAGCCCGCACGCTACAAGCACTTAGTGGCATGCCAACAGCGAGCCAAGCAACAGGGCGACAGCTAGTAGCGCACATCGTGGCAGTGGGCTCCCGGACCACCAGGGACTTGAGGCAAGGCGCCTATGCAAAAGGGCAAAGGCAGGCGAGGGAGCCAAGTCGGTGGACGGGGAGGGTGGGAGCGAGTCGGCCACCATCTCGAAAGACGAGGATAGCCTCGGGTGCGACAACAAAGGCACATTTGGATTTGATTGACCTGACCCTGATGTTCGCACGCGGGAGGGGCGCGACGGCGTGAGAGAACTGGATGCGGGAGGTGGCAAGGAGGGCTTGAACGGGGGCAGAGTAAGGGCAAGGGGCCGCCGACGACGGCGTACGTGCGCGGGCGTTACCAGAGCGGTGTAGTACTGGAGTAGTAAAACTTTCACCAGGAAGAAGCAATGGCAATCTTTAGTTTGATACTCAATGGGTAAATCCCACATTGAAAAATGAAAAACTAAATCCCACATTGAAAAATGAAAAACTAAATCCCACATTGAAAATGACACTGGCAACCAAAATGGCACAACGGGAGGAGCCCACCCTCTGCGTCCATTACTATTACTAAGACTAGTCACAATGGGAGTAACTTCAACAGTAACATCGAGTCCAACTCAGTAAATTTGCTTATGTGACAATGAGTTAATGAAGAGAGAGGTAGTTATAGTAACTTAGCTAGTTACTGTAACATCACATGTCCCAATGCAATATGAGTCTATAATCTAATAAATTAATCTTTACATGTTACCACACTTAAGTTACTATCCACTATGAAGATAGTGACATAATCTAGGGATATATGTTTAACGCTGGGAACGGTTTGGACTGAAACCAGAGTTTCAGTCAGTTTTCGTATTGGACTGCTTTTGGATTGGATGAAATGGGCTAAATCCCTAAATTAGTTTAATTTGGTCTGGGCTTTAACTATTGTTGGACTGGGTTGGCCCGGTCTGGACAGGAACCGAACTGGCCTCAAACCGTTTCGATCCATAGTCTGAAACCGGATCGAGGACCAAATCGACAACGCAGCCTGACCTAGCTAGGAACGCCTCCACTGCCTGCCGCCCTCCGCCGCCAACCGGGATCTTCCGCCGCCGCCCGCCGGCCGACTGGAGCTTGGTCGCGGCCTTCCCATCCCTCTGACACCATCCGTCCAGGTCCAGTGGATCGCCGTCTTCCCCTCCCTGGCTGGAGCTTGGCTGCCGGTCACCGCTACGATGCACCGGTTGCCGACTTGCCGCTGCCATTGCCACTGGCTGGAGCTCGGCAGGTCAATGCATCACCAGCCTTCTCTCCCCCTCTCTCCCTCTCTCTCTCTCTCTCCTCTCTTTCTCTGTCTCGGAACCCCACCCGTCTCTGCAGGTGAGGGTGAGACGCCGCCGATCAAGAGGCCGTCGCCGGTGACCGCTCGTCCTGAAAGTATGGAGCCGTGGTAGGATGTGAGTTAAATCCATGTAAAACCGATGAACAGTACTCCTGCATGTGTGCTTAATGTAGCCATGTTTGATTGGTGCTGATAATTAAGTCACATTCAAGTATATGTTCCCAGTAAGTACATTCTGGCTGATGTTAATCGATTCATGTCCGTACTAGTTGTTCTCTTGTTGTTAGCAAGAAAGCTCCATAATTTGTCATATCACTATCTTGTTGAATCTCTTATCTTTAATCGTGTGTTGGGTCTGAAGCTCCAACTACATGATCGATGATTCTGCATTTGAAGGAACAGTGAGAAATAGCAGCACCAACGATCGATAAAATCATAAAATCAAGACGAGAGGCTTAAGTAAGATGGCAGTAAGGAAATTGCAGTGGTCAATTTTTGTTCTTGTTCAGAGGCCAAATCAAATACTGCCTCCATTATTGTTCTCCATCGTATTTTTGCAATCGGCAACTGGTCTTCTTGTGAGAGATTAAACAAAATAGAGATTCAGATAAAATGTAAGTTTTACATGTGCTTTTAGCTCGTCCTGAAAGGGCAAGCTATCCTTTTCCTAGTAAAACTGGGTTACTACTCATATTCCTTGTCCATGGATTGAAACTATGGGTTAAATCCATAAATGACATATGGTTTGGATTGGTCTGGGTGGAAAACGCATGTGGTTTGGTTTGGTTTGGATGCTAGCTTAATTATTTTGGTTTGGTTTGGTTTGGTTTGGTTGCTGTAGGTGTAGTCATATGGTTTGGG
Organism: Triticum urartu; assembly: GCF_003073215.2. Classification (NCBI taxonomy): domain Eukaryota; kingdom Viridiplantae; phylum Streptophyta; class Magnoliopsida; order Poales; family Poaceae; genus Triticum; species Triticum urartu. The sequence goes on along the minus strand of NC_053026.1, from coordinate 465,516,731 downwards.
CTGGGTTTAGTTTGAACGTCAAACTATTCCTAGGTTTATATATGTTACTATCTATTGTGGCTAGTCTAAGTACTACTACTACTTAACACCGATCGACGACTGGCCTTCGCCTCGAGCGTGTGTAGCCATTACTCAGGTGCGGAGGCACGTGCCTGCGCTAGGCAAGAGCTCGTCGAGATCTCGCTCACGTGCTCGCCGCGATCCGTCCGTCCGTCCATCCATCACAAGGGCCATAATATTGACGCAAACCATTGTCCGCACCGCACCGCGCCGCGCGTCACGGTGCAGGCAGGAAAAACAGGGAAGGGACGCCGCAGGAGAAAGAAGACACCGCAATTGATCTCATCTCCCTCGGGCTCGGGCTCGCTCTCTCTTTCCCCATCGTCACCGCGCCTCCCTTTCCTTCCTCGTTCCTTCGCCCGTCCCATCTCCACCGCCCCCCGCCCCCCCCGCGCCATCCCGAGTTCCCGACCCTCACCCCTCGCCCCTCCATTTAAACCCCACCCGTCGGCGGCCGAATCTCGGACCGCCCCCGCGACCGACCCCCCCATGCTGCGCTGCCACATCCCGCCGCAATGCGGCCCGGCCCCGCTCGGCCGCCGCGGCCTGCCCCGGGCGGTGCGCTGCGCCGCGCGGGCCCCGTCGCGTGGGGCCGTCGCCGCGGCGGCGGCGGCGGCGGCGCAGGTCGCCGCGGCGGCGGTGGCCACGGCCGAGGGGCGCGAGGGGGCGGAGCGGCCCGGCCTGGCGGAGCGGCTGCGGATGGGGAGCCTCCTCGAGGACGGCCTCTCCTACAAGGAGAGCTTCATCGTCCGCTGCTACGAGGTCGGCATCAACAAGACCGCCACCGTCGAGACCATCGCCAACCTCCTCCAGGTACGCGCGCGGCTCCTCAACTCTCTCTCCCTCTCTCTCTCCGCCCCCCGAGGAGATCCGGGAAGGAGGAAGCTCGATTCCTGCCGGCCTGTCTGCTATAGATTGCGAAATGAGATGCCATCGCCCACCCCCTTGGGGCTCTCAAGAGCTAGCTAGGGGTTCGGATCTGAATTTTCGTACCTTCAGAGTTATGGCAGATTCAGAGCTCCTGCTGCTGGGCCGCCATTAGAATTTAGCAAGGGGAGTTCCTAGTTAGTGCCATTATGCTCAAAAATGTGCTGGGTGCCCTTTGCCTAAGTTGAGAGCTCGAGCTTGAACAATTTAGCTATCCTAGCGCCCGTGATATCACCCACAGAATTGCGCGTCACGCTCAAAACTAGTGTGACTTTTCCTTTGTCCATGGTTAACTAAAGCCTGGGCTCTTGAAATCCTGTGCTCAAATATCTGATAGGGAACACCAGTGCTATTGTGGATCGAGTCAGTCTAAGTAATTCTGCGTGCTGCAAGAATTTCAGTGGGGCTGTTACCGAATCTCGTGGATTTGCTTGCTTTGCCATATAGTCAACTAATCTCCGTTCTCACAATAAATAAATCAAGTAACATTTCATTATAAGTACGCTACGAAATGTAACGTCCTGGATGATCCATCTGTCATGGCATAATGGTGGGCTTGTCGATAACTGTCTCATTATTTTTTCTTTTATGGCCTATTTGTGATAAGCTTTCTTGTAACTGCAGGAGGTAGGGTGTAATCATGCACAAAGCGTTGGGTTCTCCACCGACGGTTTTGCCACGACTACAACAATGAGAGAACTTGGACTCATTTGGGTGACAAATAGGATGCACATTGAGATCTACAAATACCCTGCTTGGTAAATTTGCAAGAGAAAGATAATATTTGTTCCCGCCGTTCTCCTTGAAGCATGATTTAGTCCTGACTTGGGTAATTCTTCTACGTATAGGGGTGATGTTGTTGAGATCGAAACATGGTGCCAAGCTGATGGAAAGATCGGTACTCGGCGTGATTGGATCCTTAAGGATTTAGCTAATGGTGAAGTTATTGGTAGAGCTACCAGGTACATACTGCTCAAGTGTGAAGCTTAAGCTTTTTTGTTCCGTTAGAGATACTCATCATGCTTGTTCACAGTTAGAACCACTGTTATGTGTAATGGAAGAAGAAAAAAAAAGACAAGTAATTGTTTTGTACCTGTTTTATAACTAACTATATGTCTTGCCTTTTTTAACTTCATCTCCACCTTGTTATCTGCACCTTTTCTTCTCCATGCATATTTAGCAAAGTTAGTTTCTAAGACAGTCATCAGAGTTTCAGCAACTAAAATTAAAGTATGTCAATAATGAAAATATGTACTTCTCCATGCAAATCTGGCAAAGTAAGTTTCTATGACAGTAATCAGACTTTCCAGTTGTTCTTGCAGTATACTTTATTTGATGTGGTCTGCTGTACTTATTTGCTGCTTGTTGACTTAATAGCAGCCCTAATGATCCATGCTTAAGAAGGAGGATCGGTTAGGGACTTTGTTTGGCTGTTCAACATATGTTTACATAACTGAAGTTTAATAGTTTAGTACAGAGCTAGATCTCTCACTGTGCTCAGCACAAGTAATGAAGTCGTATCACTTGTTTTTCCAGCAAGTGGGTCATGATGAACCAAAATACACGCAGACTTCAAAGAGTCAGTGACGAAGTCAGGGATGAGGTGTTTATCCACTGTCCAAAGAGTCCAAGGTAAGTCGGTACTCATATTTTCCTCTTCTTTAGGCTTGAACTGAGATATATCGCCTCTTTTATAATTCAAATGTGCTCCACTGCACACTCTTATGGTCTTATGTGATTCAATGTATAAATGTTCTTGAATAACTTGAAAATTGCTGTAATATTTTTTCCCCATTTTAGTCAGTCACAGATAACAAATTACCATTCTGCAGATTAGCATTCCCTGAGGAAAATAATGGTAGTCTGAAGAAGATTCCTGTTCTAACAGATCCTGCACAGCACTCGAGGCTCGGTCTAGTGGTTAGTTTTTCTCCCCTTTATGGATGGTTGTTATGACCTGCACTTGAGCAACTGTAATGCTGACATGCCTTAACTTCTGAATTGCAGCCTAGAAGAGCTGATCTGGACATGAACCAACATGTCAATAATGTCACTTACATTGGTTGGGTCCTCGAAGTGAGTTTTCCAGCAGCCCTTTTTGTAATCATCAGTTCACCGTTCCTCCTTTTGCCTGAGTTATCCTGTTTCCAAACTTCCTTTATTGAGATAGATATCTCGAGTAGTTCACTATCACTTATTTGGTTATTTCTTAACACTCCCTTCTGTAAACAATCACTTGCTGGAATCATGTATAAATGTATCCTTGTTGATTTGTGATAGTTTCTGATATCTCTTTTCTTTTTCCTCTCAAACCACAGAGCATACCTCAAGATATTATTGATACCCACGAGTTGCAAACAATCACTCTTGACTACAGAAGAGAATGCCAGCATGATGACATAGTCGATTCTCTCACCTATATAGAGGAGGAGGAGATAAATTCTAATGGATCTCTGTTTTCAGCGCCGCACCCAGAAGAGCAGCGTCAGTTCTTGCACTGCTTGAGATTTGCTGGGGCTGGGGACGAGATCAACCGTGGTCGCACCGTGTGGAGGAAACTGGCTAGATAGAAAGTGATATGTATTTGCTCATATGTATTGTGCTGTTCCATTTGTTTTACCGTTTTGCTCTTTGCGACCGGCGCCGCATCAGGAGAGGATCAATTGTACCCGGAATTTTGTGATTACCTTTGTGACATGTGTAACAATCAATGCCAACCTGTGGCAAATGTTGGACCTCAGCTGGTGTTCATCCGTTTTGGACTATGCAATATATGTATGTATACAAGACTACAAGAGGTCCATTGACATGCTGGTCCAATTCTTGATTGCAAGTTCGCCACAAGTATATCATTGCATCAAGGGTTGATCTTATGGTCATTGCCAAATGCTGGTGTGTTCTGTTCGTTTCTCTCTGGGATAACACCGAGGTTGGTGTCAAAATGTGCCACTTGGTCGGTCCATATGTTTTTGCCATGTTATTATTCATCGTCTCAGATCCTCCATGGAACTAGCAAAGTCGTAAGGTAGGTTCAAAACATAGAGACTGGCAAAAAAGTTTGAAGCAAAAAAACAGTAGCAGAGTGTGCTACTGCCAACAAATTCGTGAGAAATGGGCAAGACATTTTCAGCAATCACATGCCTTCAGGGTAACTTCAGTTCCATCAAGGAACCCCATAATCACAGCTACTGGGTCACTCAGTGGTGTTTTGCAGCACCAAAACACATCGAAGATAAGTTGCTATGCTGAAGCGTCTCCAATTGACCACACACCAGAAGCAGGACACATCCGTTTAAAGAAAGAAAGAAAGAAAGAAAGAAAAAAGCAGGACACTTCCAGCCCGTGGTTCGTTTTAGGGTCGGTGGAGCAGCTTACAGCCGTTTGCTGGAGCAATCAGCCTTTCTTTGGGCCTCTGTCTCTGGCGCCGTGTAGCCGGAAACTACTAGGTGAGCTTGGGCGCCTGGCTGTATTTTTCTTCTTCTGTTTTTTCAAGTCCCAGGAGATCATACATACACATGACTAAAGTATCATGTGCAGATTTTAAGCTTGATGCAAACAAATGTATTCGTGAGGCCTGTGGAAAATGGACAAATTAACTGCACAAAAGAAGTTGCGACTCTAGGCACTAAGTAACTCTTGTTCTTTTTTCTTTTCTTTGCGAAGAACACAAACTAGCATGTTTTAAAATGTGCATGCCACAATTTATTCAGCATTTCTAAAAATTTACAGTATGCTTTTATCATTGGTTTTCTCTTCTTATTCATGGGAGACCGTTGAATCTGTAACTTTGGCCTCTTGGCATTGTTAATAGTGTTGGCCTTGGTCCCGTACGTACTAACTCCGACGAGTACTTTCCGCGGAGACGCGCACGTACGCAGCAGCCGTAGCTAACCAGGCACACCAGAAACAATCCGACGAGACGTCTGGCTATGCAAGACACGCACACGAGAACTTGAGATTGATGGCTAATAGGACCGTGTCGGTCCTATGTGTTTATTGCTTTTCGATCTGATATTACAACGTAGGGCTACCCAGGTATTTATATTAGCTAACCTAGCCTATTACAATACCTAGTCGGTATCGGTGACTGCTCCTAGTCCGTACCGGACATGACATCTGTTGGATAAACAACAACTAGTATTTACGGAGGGCCAAAGGCCATTACATATACATGCGTGGTAAAATGCAGAAAACCCCTTATACAATGGGGATAAACCGAAAATGGGCTATACACATCTAACACACCCCCCCTCAAACTCACGGTGGATCAACAACACTGAGTTTGGAAAGAAGAAAACCATGCTGCGCTCGAGTCTGTGCCTTCGTGAAGAAGTCCGCCAACTGCGACTCAGTGGGCACATAGTGGAGAGCGAGAGTCTGATCCTGCACAGCAGCACGCACAAAGTGGACATCCACACCGATATGCTTAGTGAGCCCATGCTTCACCGGGTCACGCGCAATACTGATAGCACCGGTATTGTCTGACAGTAAGGGAGTCGAGGTAGTAGCAGACACACGAAAATCCTCAAGTAACCACCGCAACCAGATCACTTCAGCCGTCAACATAGCCATGACCCGCAACTCAGCCTCTATACTCGAGCGAGAAACAACAGTCTATTTCTTTGTCTTCCAGACAATAAGAGAGCCACCAAGAAAGACACAGTAAGCAGACAGCGAGCGTCGATCAGAGGGATCACTAGTCCAGGTAGCATCAGAGTAGGCCTGGAGCTCAAAAGAGCTGTAGCGGGGAAAGAAAAGGCGCTAAGAGATCGTGCCACGAAGATATCGTAGAACACGGATAAGGTGACTATAGTGGACAGAGGTGGGGGCTGAAACGAACTGACTCAGAATGTGGACAGGATAGGAGATGTCAGGACGCGTAACAGCAAGATAGATAAGGCTGCCAACAAGGTAATGATAGCGAGTGGGATTATGAAGAGGGTCACCATCAGAGGCACGAAGCTGAACGTTGAGCTCCATAGGAGTCACAAAAGATCCTGAATATATTTTTCTTGGGGGATGCAGAAGCCATAAGAGGTCGAGGAGATCTCAATCCTAAGAAAATAGCAAAGTGGACCAAGATCAGTCATGAGGAACTGGCCGCGAAAGCGAGCCTTAACAAAGGCAATGTAGTTAGAGTCGTCACCAATGATGATCATGTCATCAACATAGAGAAGGAGAAGAGTCTGACCACAAGGAGACTTGTGAACAAACAATGCGGAATCATGATCACTGGGCAAGAAACTAGTGGCAGTCACCACAGAGGCGAAGCACTCAAGCCATGCGCAAGGAGCCTGTTTAAGGCCATAGAGGGAGCGGCGAAGTCTACATACCATACCATCAGGAGCATAGTACCCCGGTGGTGGCTGCATATAAACCTAAGCACGCAACTTGCCATTGAGAAAGGTGTTCTGGACATCAAGTTGAGAGATAGACCAATGACGAACAGAAGCCACAACAAGGAGAGTGCGGACAGTGGTCATGTGGGCCACATGAGCGAATGTCTCATCATAATCGTTTCCCTGCTCCTGCTGAAAACCACGAGCCACAAGACGAGCTTTGTACCTCTCAAGAGAACCATCAGAGCGAGTCTTAATCTTGTAGACCCACTTGCAGGTGACGGGACGAACTCCGGAAGGGTGAGAAACCAGATCCCATGTGCCAGAGCGCTCAAGGGCAGCAAGCTCTTCGGCCATCGCAAGCTGCCATTCAGGCTGAGTCATGGCAGTCTGATAGAAGTGGGCTCAACAATAACAGAGAGACTGTACCGATCAGGAGAATAGCGATCAGGCGGGGGGGGGGGGGGGGGGGGGGGGAGGGGGCGATGCCGAGCACGGAGGTTATGAATCGGGGGAGGCGGGAACAGAGGTGCACCAGAGATGGAAGGCGCATCAGAGGAAACATCCTCAGCACGAGGGCGACAAGTATAGTGAAGAGTAAACAGGGAGAGAGGGCCACAAACTAGAGATGATGGTGGAGAGGTGGAAGAGGAGGATGGGGAAGATGGTGTCGATGGTGAATGAGAATGAATGAGAGGTGCAGGAGGGAGAGGTGAAACATGAGGCACATAGCAAGGTGTATCGGGAAGGAGAAGAAAAGAAATATCATCCACAGAGAAGCTCGAGGAAGAAGGACGTGGGTAGTAGGAGCGAGACTCATCAAAGTTCATATCACGCGAAATGCGCAAGCGACGACCAACAGGGTCCCAACAGCGATAGCCCTTGTGCTCATCACTGTAGCCATGGAAAACACATTCAACTGACTGAGCAGTCAGTTTGGTGCTTTCTCGTGGGGCAAGAAGGACATAGCACACACATCCAAACATGTGAAGGGCGGAGTAGTTAGGAGAACGACCAATGAGACACTTCATAGGAATACCACCCTGCAGAGCAGTCGATGGCTGAATGTTGATGAGGTAGGTAGATGCAGAAACAGCCTCAGCCCAAAAATGGGATGGAAGGGAAGCGGCAATTGATATGTCTCCAACGTATCTATAATTTTTTATTGGTCCATGCTATTATATATCTGTTTTGGATGTTTAATGGGCTTTAATATAACTTTTTATATTATTTTTGGGACTAACCTTAACCGAAGGCCCAGTGCAAATTGCTGTTTTTTTGCCTATTTCAGTGTTTTGCAGAAAACGAATATCAAACGGAATCCAAACAGAATGAAACCTTCGGGAGAGTTATTTTTGAAACAAACGCAATCCAGGAGACTTGGAGTGGACGTCAAGAAAGAAGCGAGGAGGCCACGAGGCAGGAGGGCGTGCCCCCACCCTCGTGGGCCCCTCGCAGCTCCACCGATCTACTTCTTCCTCCTATATATATACCCATATACCCTGAAAACATCCAGGAGCACCACGAAACCCTATTTCCACCGCCACAACCTTCTGTACCCGTGAGATCCCATCTTGGGGACTTTTCCGGCGCTCCACCGGAGGGGAAATCGATCACGGAGGGCTTCTACATCAACACCATAGCCTCTCCGATGATGTGTGAGTAGTTTACCACAGACCTTCGGGTCCATACTTATTAGCTAGATGGCTTCTTCTTTCTCTTTGGATCTCAATACAAAGTTCTCCTTGATTCTCTTGGAGATCTATTCGATGTAATTCTTTTTGTGGTGTGTTTGTCGAGATCCTATGAATTGTGGGTTTATGATCAAGATTATCTATGAACAATATTTGATTCTTCTCTGAATTCTTTTATGCATGATTTAATATCTTTACAAGTTTCTTCGAATTATCAGTTTGGTTTGGCCTACTAGATTGATCTTTCTTGCAATGGGAGAAGTGCTTAGCTTTGGGTTCAATCTTGCGGTGTCCTTTCCCAGTGACAGCAGGGGCAGCAAGACATGTATTGTATTGTTACCATCGAAGATAAAAATTTGGGGTTTATATCATATTGCTTGAGTTTATCCCTCTACATCATGTCATCTTGCCTAATGCGTTACTCTGTTCTTATGAACTTAATACTCTAGATGCATGCTGGATAGTGGTCGATGTGTGGAGTAATAGTAGTAGGTGCAGAATCGTTTCGGTCTACTTGTCACGGACGTGATGCCTATTTACATGATCATGCCTAGATATTCTCATAACTATGCGCTTTTCTATCAATTGCTCGATAGTAATTTGTTCACCCACCATAGAATTTGCTATCTTGAGAGAAGCCACTAGTGAAACCTATGGCCCCCGGGTCTATCTTCGATCATACTATTTTACTATTTACTTGCTATTTCTATCGTTATTTATTTTGCAATCTTTATTTTCCAATCTATACAATAAAAATACCAAAAATATTTATCTTATTATCTCTATCAGATCTCACTTTCGTAAATGACCTTGAAGGGATTGACAACCCCTTTACCGCGTTGGTTGCGAGGTTCTTGTTTGTTTGTGCAGGTACTAGGGACTTGCGTGTTACCTCCTACTGGATTGATACCTTGGTTCTAAAAAACTGAGGGAAATACTTACGCTACTTTGCTGCATCACCCTTTCCTCTTCAAGGGAAAACCAATGCATGCTCAAGAGGTAGCAAGAAGGATTTATGGCGCCGTTGCCGGGGAGGTTGCACCAAGTCAAGTCAAGATTTGACCTCCCGTCAACAATCCATTTCTGGCGCCGTTGCCGGGGAGATCTACGCACAAGTCAAGACATACCAAGTACCCATCACAAACTCTTATCCCTCGCATTACGTTATTTGCCATTTGCCTCTCATTTTCCTCTCCCCCACTTCACCCTTGCCGTTTTATTCGCCCTCTTTTCCGTTCGTCTCTTTTCGCTTGCTTCTTGTGTATCCGTGTGTTAGATCATTGGTTTTGCTATTATGGCTAGCCCTTCTATCATCGTTAGTACTCCCGATCATGAAGTTCTTAATTTTAAACAAAGGGAGGGAGAAAATTTAAAAGATGCTTGGTATAGAATTTGCAATGCTCAGAATAGATCCACTAGGAAGCAATCCACTTCCGTTCTTCTTCACAATTTTTATGTAGGCATCACCCCTTGGAATAGATATATTTTTGATACCATTACCGGAGGGAATTTCTTGTGTAGCCATACTTTGTTTGGGCCACCACCTCTCTTGGTTAATGGAACTATTTTAACTTTGGAACATGTGATGCAAAGGCTTGAAATTATTGAAAATAAACTTGCCACTGTAGAGTTGATTGAGAATTTGGATAAACGGATCCACAACCAGATTACCCAATATGGATCTAAGGTAGGAGTTACTCTGAATTTTTTTAAAGAAAAAGAACCCATAGTTAACGAAAAGATAGATCAAGATTCCACAAGAATTGATAAACTTGAGGATATTATTACCAACTTAGGGCCTGCCTTTTCTTCCGTGAAAAATACTCCAAATCCTCCTACTACTAGAGTTGCCAAGTTTATGTATGTGCCTAAAAATAAAGGTGAATCTTCTAGTAAGCAAAATGCGGCTCTCAAAGCAATAAGTGTTCACCCCAACTTTTTCGCTATCATTAAGGAACCTTTTGCTACAAATGAATTTCTTGATTTCTTGCTTAGGAGTTTGATCATTAATAAAAAGAAGGAAACTCCTAAGGGTTATAAGTGTTATATCGAAGAATTGCATACTAAAGATGACAATACCTAGATCTATTCATGTTTTTATGCCTAGCTAGGGGCGTTAAACGATAGCGCTTGTTGGGAGGCAACCAAATTTTATTTTTGTTTCTTGTTTTTTGTTCCTGTTTAGTAATAAATAATTCATCTAGATTCTGTTTAGATGTGGTTTTATGCTTTAATTTAGTGTTTGTGCCAAGTAGAACCTTTGGGAAGACTTGGGGGAAGTCTTCGCGATCTTGCTGTAAAAAACAGAAACTTTAGCGCTCATGAGATTTGCTGCCATTTTTTTATTGGAGAGTGCGATTAGGTTGATTCTTTTTTAAGATGATTAATAGACAAATTCCTCACGTCCACCAATTTATTTCAGAATTTTTGGGGTTACAGAAGTATTCGAAACCTACAGATTACTACAGACTGTTCTGTTTTTGACAGATTCTGTTTTTCGTGTGTTGTTTGCTTATTTTGATAAATCTATGGCTAGTATCGGGGGGTATGAACCATAGAGAAGTTGGAATTCAGTAGGTTTAACACCAATATAAATAAAGAATGAGTTCATTACAGTACCTATAAGTGGTGGTTTGTTTTTTTATACTAACGGAGCTCATTAGATTTTCTGTTGAGTTTTGTGTTGTGAAGTTTTCAAGTTTTGAGTAAAGATTTGATAGATTTTGGAATAAGGAGTGGCAAGAGCCTAATCATGAGGATGCCCAAGTCACCCCAAGGTAAAATTTGAGGACAACCAAAAGCCTAATTAAGCTTGGGGATGCCCCGGAAGGCATCCCCTCTTTCGTCTTCGTCCATCGGTAACTTTACTTGATGCTATATTTTTATTCACCACATGATATGTGTTTTGCTTGGAGCGTCTTGTATGATTTGAGTCTTTACTTTTTAGTTTACCACAATCATCCTTGCTGTACTCACCTTTTGGAGAGACACACATGAATCGGAATTTATTAGAATACTCTATGTGCTTCACTTATATCTTTTTGAGCTAGATAATTTTGCTCTAGTGCTTCATTTATATCTTTTAGAGCACGGTGGTGGTTTTATTTTATAGAAATTATTGATCTCTCATGCTTCACTTATATTATTTTGAGAGTCTTTTAGAACAGCATGGTAATTTTTTTGGCTATAAAATTAGTCCTAATATGATAGGCATCCAAGATGGGTATAATAAAAACTTTCATAAAAAGTGCATTGAATACTATGAGAAGTTTGATACTTGATAATTGTTTTGAGATATGAAGATGGTGATATTAGAGTCATGCTAGTTGATTAGTTGTGAATTTGATAAATAATTGTTCTAAAGTTTGTGATTCCCGTAGCATGCACGTATGGTGAACCGTTATGTGATGAAGTCGGAGCATGATTTATTTATTGATTGTCTTCCTTATGAGTGGCGGTCGGGGACGAGCGATGGTCTTTTCCTACCAATCTATCCCCCAGGAGCATGTGTGTAGTACTTTGTTTCGATAACTAATAGATTTTTGTAATAAGTATGTGAGTTCTTTGTGACTAATGTTGAGTCCATGGATTATACACACTCTCACCCTTCCACCATTGCTAGCCTCTCTAGTACCGCGCAACTTTCGCCGGTACCATACACCCACCATATACCTTCCTCAAAACAGCCACCGTACCTACCTATTATGGCATTTCCATAGCCATTCCGAGATATATTGCCATGCAACTTACCACCATTCCGTTTGTTATGACACGTTACATCATTGCCATATTGCTTTGCATGATCATGTAGTTGACATCGTATTTGTGGTAAAGCCACCTTTATAATTCTTTCATACATGTCACTCTTGATTCATTGCACATCCCGATACACCGCCGGAGGCATTCACATAGAGTCATATTTTGTTCTATTATCAAGTTGTAATTTTTGAGTTGTAACTAAATAAAAGTGTGATGATCATCATTATTAGAGCATTGCCCCATGTGAGGAAAGGATGATGGAGACTATGATTCCCCCACAAGTCGGGATGAGACTCCGAACGAAAAAGAAAAAAAGAAAAGAAAAAAGTAGGCCATAAAAAAAGAGAAAAGGTCCAAATAAAAAAAAGAAAAAAGGAGAAATGAGAGAAAAAGAGAGAAGGGACAACGTTACTATCCTTTTACCACACTGGTGCTTCAAAGTAGCACCATGATCTTCATGATAGAGAGTCTCCTTTGTTGTCACTTTCATATACTAGTGGGAATTTTACATTATATAACTTGGCTTGTATATTCCAATGATGGGCTTCCTCAAAATGCCCTAGGTCTTCGTGAGCAAGCCTTCATGATAGAGAGTCTCCTTTGTTGTCACTTTCATATACTAGTGAGAATTTTACATTATATAACTTGGCTTGTATATTCCAATGATGGGCTTCCTCAAAATGCCCTAGGTCTTCATGAGCAAGCGAGTTGGATGCACACCCACTTAGTTTCTTTTGTTGAGCTTTCATACACTTATAGCTCTAGTGCATCCGTTGCGTGGCAATCCCTACTCACTCACATTGATATATATTGATGGGCATCTCCATAGCCCGTTGATATGCCTAGTTGATGTGAGACTATCTTCTCCTTTTTGTCTTCTCCACAACCACCATTCTATTCCCCCTATAGTGCTATGTCCATGGCTCACGCTCATGTATTGCATGAAGATTGCAAAAGTTTGAGAACATCAAAAGTATGAAACAATTGCTTGGCTTGTCATCGGGGTTGTGCATGATTAAATACTTTGTGTGATGAAGATAGAGCATAGCCAGACTATATGATTTAATAGGGATAACTTTCTTTGGCCATGTTATTTTGAGAAGACACGATTGCTTTGTTAGTATGCTTGAAGTATTATTATTTTTATGTCAATATTAAACTTTTGTCTTGAATCTTTCGGATCTGAACATTCATGCCACAATAAAGGAAATTACATTGAGAATTATGCTAGGTAACATTCCACATCAAAAATTCTGTTTTTATCATTTACCTACTCGAGGACGAGCAGGAATTAAGCTTGGGGGTACTTGATACGTCTCCAACGTATCTATAATTTTTGATTGTTCCATGCTATTATATTATCTGTTTTGGATGTTTAATGGGCTTTAATATACCTTTTTATAATATTTTTGGGACTAACCTATTAACCAAAGGCCCAGTGCAAATTGCTGTATTTTTTGCCTATTTCAGTGTTTCACAGAAAAGGAATATCAAACGGAATCCAAACGGAATGAAACCTTCGGGAGAGTTATTTTTGGAACAAATGCAATCCAGGATACTTGGAGTGGACGTCAAGAAAGAAGCGAGGAGGCCACGAGGCAGGAGGGCGCGCCCCCATCCTCGTGGGCCCCTCGCAGCTCCACTGACCTACTTCTTCATCCTATATATACCCATATACCCTGAAAACATCCAGGAGCACCACGAAACCCTATTTCCACCGCCGCAACCTTCTGTACCCAAGAGATCCCATCTTGGGGCCTTTTCCGGCGCTCCGCCGGAGGGGGAATAAATCACGGAGGGCTTCTACATCAACACCATAGCCTCTTTGATGATGTGTGAGTAGTTTACCACCGACCTTTGGGTCCATAGTTATTACCTAGATGGCTTCTTCTCTCTCTTTGGATCTCAATACAAAATTCTCCTCGATTCTCTTGGAGATCTATTCGATGTAATTCTTTTTGCGGTGTGTTTGTTGAGATCTGATGAATTGTGGGTTTATGATCAAGATTATCTATGAACAATATTTGATTCTTCTCTGAATTCTCTTATGCATGATTTAATATCTTTGCAAGTCTCTTTGAATTATCAGTTTGGTTTGGCCTACTAGATTGATCTTTCTTGCAATGGGAGAAGTGCTTAGCTTTGGGTTCAATCTTGCGGTGTCCTTTCCCAGTGACAGCAGGGGCAGCAAGGCACGTATTGTATCGTTGCCAACGAGGATAAAAAGATGGGGTTTATATCATATTGCTTGAGTTTATCCCTCTACATCATGTCATCTTGCCTAATGCGTTACCCTGTTCTTATGAAGTTAATACTCTATATGCATGCTGGATAGCGGTCGATGTGTGGAGTAATAGTAGTAGATGCAGAATCGTTTCGGTCTACTTGTCGCGGACGTGATGCCTATATACATGATAATGCCTAGATATTCTCATAACTATGCGCTTTTCTATCAATTGCTCGACAGTAATTTGTTCACCCACCGTAGAATTTGCTATCTTGAGAGAAGCCACTAGTGAAACCTATGGCCCCCGGGTCTATCTTCCATCATACTATTTTACTATTTACTTGCTATTTCTATCGTTGTTTATTTTGCAATCTTTATTTTCCAATCTATACAATAAAAATACCAAAAATATTTATCTTATTATCTCTATCAGATCTCACTTTCGTAAGTGACCATGAAGGGATTGACAACCCCTTTATCGCGTTGGTTGCGAGGTTCTTGTTTGTTTGTGTAGGTAATAGGGACTTGCGTGTTACCTCCTACTGGATTGATACCTTGGTTCTCAAAAACTGAGGGAAATACTTACGCTACTTTGCTGCATCACCCTTTCCTCTTCAAGGGAAAACCAACGCATGCTCAAGAGGTAGCAGCAATCATCAATGCACGAGCCGTCTCAAGCAAATGACGGTGCTTACTTTCCGCAACACCATTCTGAGCATGAGCACCAAGACAAGATAACTGGGCAAGAGTACCCTATTCCGCGAGAAATCCACGCAATAGTTGGGAGATATACTCTCCAGCGGAGTCAGCATGAAAAGTACAAATAGGTGTGGAAAACTGGGTGTGAACCATGGTAGCAAATCGTTTGTACATAGAGAGAACCTCGCTATGAGATTTCATGAAGTAGAGCCAAGTGTAGCGAGCGAAATCAACAATAAACAGAACATAGTAGCGATGACCACCTTTCGAATCAAAGGGAGAAGGACCCGAGACATCCAAATGAACGAGGTCAAAGGGGCATTGAGATACCGACTCACTGATAGGATAAGGTAACTGGGTCCGTTTGCCAAGTCTACAACCATTAAAATGTAAAGAAACATCTCCAGATACAGACCCTAAGAGGCCTTGACGCACTAATGATGACAAGCGAGAGCCATAGATATGACCAAGGCGATGATGCCACTGCCGGAAGGACACATACGAAGAGGTAACAAGAGCATGAGAATTGGCAGAAGTGGTGGTAGCGGAAGAAACACAAAGCTAGTAAACCTCCCAAAGGCCCTCTGGCTCACGGCGCCGGGGGCCAGCACCAACCAAAACCTTGGTGCGATGATCCTGAATGGAGCGAGAGTCGGTATCAAGAATGACATGACAACCAGAATTAACAAGTTGGGCAGCGGAAAAAAGGTTCATGGTAAGGCAAGGAGCATGAGAAACACTAGGAACCGAAAGTGATGGAGTAGAAAGAATACCAAGACTAGCAACAGGGAGAGATGTGCCATCGGCAGTAAGAACATTAATAAGAGAATCAAGAGGGCAAAGAGAAGACAACACTGAAGGATCAGAGGACATATGAGAGGAAGCTCTAGAGTCCAGAACCCACGACGATGTACCTGACGGTGTAGATGCTGGCGGTGATGAGGTGGTGAAAGCAGTCACAGCAGTAGCAGAACCCGTCGATGAAGAACTGGAGGAAGCCAGAAGGCGCTTGAGCCGCACGATGTCCTGGTCAGTGACTGACTGAGTCGAGGGAGATCCAGGAGTCCCACTGGAAGAGGAGCGCCTCTGGTCACGCTTCTTCTCACGGCAATCAGACTCTGGGTGACCTGGCCGAGGGTAGTAGCCGCAAAAGGTGTCACGGCACGACCGACCCTTCTCGACATAGAGAGGGCGACCAACCCCCCTGTAGGTGTGGGCAGGAGTGGTGGAGCTGTGGGACGAGCAGAGGACACAGGAGCTCGGGCAGCCAACACTGATGGAATCGCAAGCAACCCAGTAGAGCGAAGGCGGGTCTCCTCATCACGAAGCTTGGCAAGTACCTCCGAGATGGGCACACGACCACGAGAAAGCAAGTGAGCATGTCGAGGCTCGAACTCAGAACGGAGACGAGATAAGAACTCATGGACCCTCTGAAACTCCAAATCAGATCGCGTAGTCTGGAAGCAATGACAAGTTCCACAAACAACTGTGCGAAGAGAATCAAGCTGGCGCCAAATGACAGAGCACTGTGAATAGAACTCATCAACAGAGGAATAACCTTGCTGGAGTGCGTGCTCCTGACGCACCACAGATAGGTAGAGAGCATCACCAGAGGGCTGATAGCGCTGACAGAGATAAGGCCACATCGCTGCAACTATGCCGGGTCCCATAAACTCCGAAGCAAACTGAGGGAGGACACTCGCAGTGAGAACGACAGCAGCTCGAGCATCATCATTGCACCACTGAGTGTAAGCAGACAAATCATCGCGGTAGACCGAAAGATCATCTGAATAGGCGGATACCTGCTGATCATAGGCCTCAACCTCAGCATCATCAAGAGCCTTGGCTGCATCCCGATCAGCCTGGGAAGCAGCAGCAGCAAGAATCGGCGGCACTAGCGGGGTATGTGACACCTTGATAGTTAAGCTACAATAAACCCCTGCTAATGATGCCAGGTCATCATGATTGATTTTTGCTAAACCTCGTTTCAAACCGAGTTCAATTTGAAATTTAAATAACAAGTCAAATTATAAAATTCAACAAACAGAGATTTAAAAATGTTCAAAGGGTTGTAAATATTCACTAACTAATTATAGAGCATCAATCAACATTTTTGAAATAATCATGTGTCTCTAAATTAATTAAAACAAGAACCAACTTCATTTAACTTAACCATTTACGATTGAACAAATATTTAAACTAATCAAAAATATTTCAAACTTTTTGTACAACCTAATAATATTGCATAACATTTATGTGTGAAGTTTTGTACTAAACAAAACTCATTAGCTAGCAAAATAATATACGAAACATTAGATAAGTGAATAACAGAAAAGAAAAATGAAAACTAAAAAAAGGGAGAAAAAGAAAGCCCCCGACCCAACTAGGCCATGTCCCAGCCAGGCCGGCCCACCCCGGCCTACACATACCCCCACCCCGAGGAACCCTAACCTAACTCCCCCACTCCACACGATCCCCACTCCCCCATGCGATCTAGATCAGGGGCGCCCCAACGCACACCGCCCCAATCCCGTCGCCCCCGAGCCAGACATCGGCGCCCAACCCGACGCCGCCCGCCATCGCCGGCGCTCCCTGCCCCATCCACTGCCTCCTAAAGACCTCCCCATCGCCGGACCACCCCGCCGTAGCTGCTCGTCGCCGTCGGTCAGAGCTCCACGCCGCCCCGTCGTCGCACCACCGCCTCGACCTCGCCGTCGTCCCAGTCCTCCTCCTCGAGCCCGCTGCTATTCCCCTGCACCGCAAGTGAGGCCCGGCCTCCACCTCCCCTCTCCCTCGCTCGTCCCCGTCCACCGCTCCTCGCGCCCGAGCACCCGCCGTCACCCGCTGCTCGCTCGCCTCGCCTGCAGCCGCTCACGCCGCACGCACCCAGTCGACCTGCTGCCTCCGCTTGCGGTTGCCACGCACGCTGCCCCTCCGCCGTGGCCTCGCCCGACAACCCCCCCTGCTCCGTTTGTCGCCGCACCACCTGCCCTCGCCGCGTTCGAGGCCACGCCTCCCCGGTGCCCCTCTGCCCCCTGTGGCCACCAGCCCACGCCCGCGCACACGCTCGCACGTTGGGCCTGCCCCCCCCGCGCGCCCGCCTCCTGCTCCGCCCACTTCTTCTGCTGCTGCTGCCGCCTCCCGCTCCGCTCCATCATGCTGTCGTCGCCTGCTACTGCTGCTGCTGTTGCAGCAGCTGCTGCCTCTGCCCGGGGCCGCCCCGACCGCTGCCGGTGCCACTTGCCGTTGTCCCGCGTCGGGCTAAGGCCTCCGCCCGGCAGCGGCCCCTCGCACCCGTTAGCTGCGCTCGCTACCGCCCGCCCCACCCCTGTGTAGATCAAAGAACAAAAATGAAATAAAAAAGGATTAAAGAATTAACTTAAGTAAATTAACTAGTTAATTAAATAAGTAATCAACTTAAAATTTTTTGATTAAGTAAACTAATTACTTAGTTAAAATAGTGTATGACAGGGGCCCCACCCCCTGTTGACCAGTCAAATTTTGACTAGTCAAGTGGACCCCCCTGTCCCACATGTCAGCCACAGTGTACCCTGCTGGGTACACTTAGCATTTTTTTCTTTTAGTTTCAAATTAAGATAGATTATAAAAATTGAATTAAAACTTTAAAAATTAATATAAAATAATCCGTAACTCTGACGAAAATACTTCATACATGAAACTTACCCAGAAAGACGGGACGAATCCGGATACTTAGTCCGTTAGTCCGCCACACATCCCTAGCATAGCGAACACACAACTTTCCTCCTCCGGTTCGTCTATCCGAAAACGTGAAACACCGGTGATACTTTCCCGGATGTTTCCCCCCTTCGCTGGTATCACCTTCTACAGCGTTAGGGCACACCTGACGCCGTTACTTGTCATGTCATGCATTGATATACATCTGTTTGCATTGTATTTATTGTTTCTTCCGCCTCTTCTCCCCGGTAGACTACGAGACTGACGCCGCTGCTGGTGCCTCGATCGACTACGTTGTTGACGATCCCTCCTTGCTAGAGCAACCAGGCAAGCCCCCCCTTAATCAACCAGATATCACCTATTCTTCTCTCTACTGCTTGCGTTAGAGTAGTGTAGCATGTTACTGCTTTCCGTTAATCGTATTCTGATGCATAGCATGTCTTCGCTACTACTGTTGTTACCTTTACCTGCAATCCTAAATGCTTAGTATAGGATGCTAGTATTCCATCAGTGGCCTTACATTCTTGTTCGTCTGCCATGCTATCACGGGTATATATTATATACATAATATATGATACATGTGGTGACTAAAGTCGGGTTGGCTCATAGAGTACCTACGAGTGATTCACGGATTGGGACCGAAAGAACATTTGTCCCGACGGCCCTCTGAGTTGACCTTTGTAGTGGAGCGACAAGGCAGGTTGAGACCACCTAGGTGAGAGGTGGGCCTGGCCCTGGTCGGCGTCCGTGGTTACATCAATTAACACACTTAACGAGATCTTGGTATTTGATCTGAGTCTGGCCACTGGCCTATACGCACTAACCAACTACGCGAGAACAGTTATGGGCACTCGACGTTGTGGTATCAGCCGAAGACTTCTTGGCGTCAGCGACTGAGCGACGCGCGTCGGATTGGACCGTAAGCCTGCGCTTGAATTAAGGGGGCTAGGTCTGCTTCCGACCGCTTTCACAACGTGCAGGTGTGCAATGGGCGATGGGCCCAGACCCCTGCGCGCATAGGATTTAGACTGGCGTGCTGACCTCTCTGTTATGCCTAGGTGGGGCTGTGACGTGTTGATCTTCCAAGGTCGGGCATGACTCAGGAAAGTGCGTCTGGCTAGAGGGATTGAGCGTGTTGGGTTATGTGGTACACCCCTGTAGGGAAGTTTATCTATTCGAATAGCCGTGTCCCTTGGTAAAAGGACGACATGGAGTTGTACCTTGACCTTATGACAACTAGAACCGGATACTTAATAAAATACACCCTTTCAAGTGCCAGATACAACCCGGTGATCACTCTCTCACAGGGCGAGGAGGGGAGGATCGCCGGGTAGGATTATGCTATGCGATGATACTTGGTTAACTTACCATCTACTCTCTTCTACTGCTTCAGGATGGAGGCTGCCAGAAGCGTAGTCTTCGATAGGACTAGCTTTCCCCCTTTTATTATGGCATTCTACAGTTTTGTCCACAGGTACTACCCATTTCATTGATACCAATGCATATGTAGTGTAGATCCTTGCTTGTGAGTACTTTGGATGAGTACTCACGGTTGGCTTGCTCCTCCTTTTATCCCTTTCCTTTCTTCTCGGTTGTCGCAATTAGATGTTGGAGCCCAGGAGCCAGAGGCCACCATCGACGACGACTCCTACTACACTGGAGGTGCCTACTACTATGTGCAGGCCACCGCCGACAACCAGGAGTAGTTTAGGAGGATCCCAGGCAGGAGGCCTGCGCCTCTTTCGATCTGATCCCAGTTTGTGCTAGCCATCTTATGGCAACTTGTTTAACTTATGTCTGTACTAAGATATTGTTGCTTCCGCTGACTCGTCTATGATCGAGCTCTTGTATTCGAGCCCTCGAGGCCCCTGGCTTGTAATATGATGCTTGTATGACTTATTTTATTTTTAGAGTTGTGTTGTGATATCTTCCCGTGAGTCCCTGATCTTAATTGTATACGTTTGCGTGTATGATTAGTGTACGATTGAATTGAGGGCGTCACAAGTTGGTATCAGAGCCGACTGCCTGTAGAAATCCCCCTTCCAAACTCCTTGGCCGAAGTCGAGTCTAGTCATTGCAAAACTTTTACTAACATGACTGTGTGTCTTATGGGCCCACGTCGCCATTGGGTGGTATTAGGATCTTTTATTCCTCGATCTTTACTCTGGATCTCTGAAATACCTTCTATTTGGGTTAAATGATTTTACTAACTCTGACTCTAGGTTCTCGTAACTACTTCCTCCCGGAGAGCCCCTTATTATAGATGATCGCCTGCTGTGCCAGAAGATTCCGAAGATACTCTCGGATGTTTTCCCGAGACCCTTGTGCCCTTTGCCATTGCAATCCCTACCACCGATAAATTGTTATGGATAACTACCTGCATTTGTCGTTCAGACCTTCATCCCCAATTGCTCTTGTTATTACAAGATTCCCTGAAACATTCTAATATCCCGAGAATCCATTATGCCTGCTGCCTTGCAGCTCCATTTTCGCTTTAATACATCTACGGATAATTCCTCACACTCATCGAGGAATTGTTCATTCCTAGTTGATCATGTGATCCACAAGATACTTTGAAATACTATCCGGTCTTCCGATAACCCATTGCCAACTATTGCTCTGCAAATACTTGTCTGCTTGCATTATGGTTACTTTCCATATGTACATCAATATTCACGAGCATCCTTTGTCATCGTCATTTTGAGTCTTTGATCCAATATGTTTGCGAATGCTCGCAATCATCGATCCAACCCAGAGTTCATCCTTCCGGCTCAGACGTCATTTTAAACATGAGCTGGGTCTCGACCAATCAAATTACCATCGATGGTATCCCTAAGCCTACTCAACTTATACATCCTTAATCAGAGCGTTTGCTTCTGATCCCTTGATTTGGAAATCACAATTCCTTTGCATTTGAGCTTTGAATTAGTTAGTTGTTTCTAGAATCCAATGCCTTTGCATTGTTTCTTCCTCTCTTTGAGTACCGATGTTTACATCAGATCCCTTGAGGACCATCGGATCCTTTGTTGGATTTTATCTGACAACGTCCCTCATATTCAATCACTTTGGAAGTTCTTTCCCTGATACATAATGCCATCGGTAAATCCTATTCTCCGATTTGGCCAACCATGCTCCGCTTTTGAACTGGTGATAATTACTCTCGAAGCTTGTGGCATATGTTTCTAAGATGCCCTGATGGGTTGAACCTATGCCTTCCTTAATCTGTGTGAACCTGAAAGTTTTCGAGGGTTCATACTCCTCTCACTACAAAAAAAGACACATCCGTGACATTTTGGGCCGAACGTATTTTTTTTCTGTCATACATATGACACTTCTATGACGATAATTGTGACAAAACCCGGTATCATCATAGATGTGGTGGGCTCCTACTTCTATGACAAAAAATCATGACAGAAAATGGGATTTTCGTCCTGGGTGGGCTGGAGACGCAGCTGCATGACATTCTTTGGGCCGTGCATGACGGAAAAAACTGTGGTAGAAGCGAGGGGGAGGAAAATTTCGGGGAGTTCCCGGTTACGGTGGGAGGTCGGGGGCCGAGCGATGCGCGCTTCTCTCGTACACGTACGCACATGTGTGCGAGGCGTTGGCTCTGACTGAACCCGAGCGAGGCGTTGGGCTCTAACTGAACCCGAGCGATTGCACTGCAGGCTACGCGTTACTGAACCCGAGCGATCGATCGATGGCTGTTAACTGAACCCGATCGAGCGATTCCTTCGCTACTACTACTAACTGAAGCCGATCGATGCTGCCTCTGGATGAACAGTGAGCGTTGTGGGGGGGGGGGTTGGATGAACAGTTCCCGGTGGGGGTGGATGAACAGGACCCCGTGGTGTTGCCTCTGGATGAACAGGACCCCGATCGATCGAGCCGGTTGGGGCTGGATGAACAGGACCCCGTGGAGGGCTGGATGAACAGGACCACCCCGTGGAGGGCTGGATGAACAATAGACGGTGGAGTAGCGCGTGCTGGAGGCTGGATGAACAGTAGACGGTGGAGTAGCGCATGCTGGAGGCTGGATGAACAGTAGACGGTGGAGTAGCGCGTGCTGGAGGCTGGATGAACAGTAGACGGTGGAGGGCAGGATGAATAGTAGCCCGTGGAGGGGTGGTTGAACAGGAGCCCGTGGAGAGGGCTGGTTGAACAGTAGACGGTGGAGTAGCGCGTGCTGGAGGCTGGATGAACAGGATCCCGTGGATGAACAGTCGCAGGTGGAGGCTAGAGGAGGTCGACGGTGGATGAACAGTAGCTCGTGGAGGCTGGAGGGGGTCGACGGTGGAGATGAACAGTATCCCATGGAGTCCCGTTTTGCGGTACGCCACACCCCTCCCGATGAATAGGACCCCCGTTTCGACCGTAGCGCTCCAACACAAGTCCGTTTCCTCTGTTTTGCGGTACGCCACACCCTTCCCGATGAACAGGACCCCCGTTTCGACCGTAGGAGGTCCGTTTCCTCCGTTTTGCGGTACCCCAAACCCCTCCCGATGAACAGGATCCCGTTTCGAACATGGCCGGTCGAACACAAGGCCGTTTCCTCCGTTCTGCGATACGCCAGGCCTCGTTTCCATCGCCTGTTCCGTCCAAGCCCTCCCCATGAACACGACGCATTCCGTTGCCTCCCCATGAACACGATGCATTCCGTTGCCTCCCCATGAACACGACGACGACGCTGTTTCTCCGTTCCGACCCAGCCATGTACACGAGCCCTGGCCGTACATATGCGCGAGTAGGCATTCGAGACCCCGCCCGTATGTACACATACGTGACCGTATTTTCTTTCTTGCACCCTGGCCGCTGTACGTACGTGTACATGCTACGTGCACGCCTGTACTACGACACGTGCGCGCCTCTACATCGACCAGTATATATGTACGTACACGTTCACGACCAGAATGACAACGCTACGTACGCTTCGACCAGGTGGGTCCCGACTGTCAGGCACTTCCTTGCGTGCGAAGATGTAGCTGGTGGGTCCCAGCAGTCAGGGGCAAACATTTTTTTCGCGAAATACGGTGGCCCGTCCGGTACGTCCCCGCTGTCAGGTGGAGGAATAATTATTTTGCGCGTAATAAGGAGGCACTTCCTTGCTGCGGCCGTGGACCCAGCTGTCAGCGTCTCCACGCACAGTACTCTTTCGATGGAAGTCGGTCGTTGACCACATTGACCACGCCACACCGAGAGCACCACGGCGGTGGAAGATGTCTACTACACAACCTTCTTCTTGTAAACATTGTTCGGCCTCCAAGTGCAGAGGTTTGTAGGACAGTAGCAAATTTCCCTCAAGTGGATGACCTAAGGTTTATCAATCCGTAGGAGGCGTAGAATGAAGATGGTATCTCTCAAGCAACCCTGTAACCAAATAACAAAGAGTCTCTTGTGTCCCCAACACACCCAATACAATGGCAAATTGTATAGGTGGACTAGTTCGGCGAAGAGATGGTGATACAAGTGCAATATGGATAGTAGATAATAGTTTTTGTAATATGAAAATATAAAAACAGCAAGGTAACTAATGATAAAAGTGAGCGTAAACGGTATTGCAATGCTAGGAAACAAGGCCTAGGGTTCATACTTTCACTAGTGTAAGTCCTCTCAACAATACTAACATAATTGGATCACATAACTATCCATCAACATGCAACAAAGAGTCACTCCAAAGTGACTAATAGCGGAGAACGAATGAAGAGATTATGGTAGGGTACGAAACCACCTCAAAGTTATTCTTTCCAATCAATCCGTTGGGCTATTCCTATAAGTGTCACAAACAGCCCTAGAGTTCGTACTAGAATAACACCTTAAGACACAAATCAACCAAAACCCTAATGTCACCTAGATACTCCAATGTCACCTCAAGTATCCGTGGGTATGATTATACGATATGCGTCACACAATCTCAGATTCATCTATTCAACCAACACAAAGGACCTCAAAGAGTGCCCCAAAGTTCTACCAGAGAATCATGACGAAAACGTGTGCCAACCCCTATGCATAGGTTCATGGGCGGAACCCGCAAGTTGGTCACCAAAACATACATCAAGTGAATCACGTGATATCCCATTGTCACCATAGATATCCACGGCAAGACATACATCAAGTGTTCTCAAATCTTTAAAGACTCAATCCGATAAGATAACTTCAAAGGGGAAACTCAATTCATTACAAGAGAGTAGAGGGGGGAAGAAACTTCATAGGATCCAAATATAATAGCAAAGCTCGCGATACATCAAGATCGTATCACCTCAAGAACAGGAGAGAGAGAGAGAGAGAGAGAGAGATCAAACACATAGCTACTGGTACATACCCTCAGCCCCGAGGGAGAACTACTCCCTCCTCGTCATGGAGAGCACCGGGATGATGAAGATGGCCACCGGAGAGGGATTGCCCCCTCCGGCAGGGTGCCGGAACGGGTCTAGATTGGCTTTCGGTGGCTACGGAGGCTTCTGGCGGTGGAACTCCTGATCTATTGTGTTCTAGAAGTTTTAGGGTACATAGGTATATATGGGTGCAGGGGGTACGTCGGAGGAGCCACGGGGGCCCCACGAGGCAGGGGGCGCGCCCACGGGGGCCCCAAAAATAACTTCTCCAGTTGATTTTGTTCGGTTTCGACTCCGTTCGATATTCCTTTTCTTCGAAACACTGAAATAGGCATAAAACAACAAATCTGGGCTGGGCCTCCGGTTAATAGGTTAGTCCCAAAAATAATATAAAAGTGGAAAATAAAGCCCAATATAGTCCAAAATAGTAGATAATATAGCATGGAGTAATCAAAAATTATAGATACGTTGGAGACATATCAAGCATCCCCAAGCTTAATTCCTACTCGTCCTCGAGTAGGTAAATGATAAAAAGATAATTTTTGATGTGGAATGCTAGTTGGCATAATTTCAATGTAATTCTTCTTACTTGTGATATGAATATTCAGATCCATAAGATTCAAGACAAAAGTTTAATATTGACATAAAAACAATAATACTTCAAGCATACTGACTAAGCAATCATGTCTTCTCAAAATAACATGGCCAAAGAGAGCTATCCCTACAAAATCATATAGTCTGGCTATGCTCCATCTTCACCACACAAAATATTTAAATCATGCACAACCCCGATGACAAGCCAAGCAATTGTTTCATACTTTTAATGTTCTCAAAATTTTTCAATCTTCACGCAATACATGAGCGTGAGTCATGGACATAGCACTATAGGTGGAATAGAATGGTGGTTGTGGAGAGGAAAAAAGGGAGAAGATAGTCTCACATCGACCAGGCGTATCAACGGGCTATGGAGATGCCCATCAATAGATATCAATGTGAGTAAGTAGGGATTGCCATGCAACGGATGCACTAGAGCTATAAGTATATGAAAGCTCAATAAAAGAAACTAGTGGGTGTGCATCCAACTTGCTTGCTCATGAAGACCTAGGGCAATTTGAGGAAGCCCATCATTGGAATATACAAGCCAAGTTCTATAATGTAAAATTCCCACTAGTATATGAAAGTGATAACATGAGAGACTCTCTACTATGAAGATCATGGTGCTACTTTGAAGCACAAGTGTGGTAAAAGGATAGTAGCATTGTCCCTTTTATTTTTTTATTTGGCCTTTCTTTTTTTATTTGGCCTTTCTTTCCTTTTTTTGGGACAATGCTCTATTGAATGATGATCATCACACTTCTATTTATTTACAACTCGATGATACAACTCGATACGAGAACAAAGATGACTCTATATGAATGCCTCCGGCGGTGTACCGGGATATGCAATGAATCAAGAGTGACAAGTATGAAAGAATCATGAACAATGGCTTTGCCACAAATACTATGTCAACTACATGATCATGCTAAGCAATATGACAATGATGGAGTGTGTCATAATAAATGGAACGGTGGAAAGTTGCATGACAATATACCTCGGAATGGCTATGGAAATGCCATAATAGGTAGGTATGGTGGCTATTTTGAGGAAGGTATATGGTGGGTTTATGGTACCGGCGAAAGTTGCGCGGTACTAGAGAGGCTAGCAATGGTGGAAGGGTGAGAGTGCGTATAATCCATGGACTCAACATTAGTCGTAAAGAACTCACATACTTATTGCAAAAATCTATTAGTTATCGAAACAAAGTATTACACGCATGCTCCTAGGGGGATAGATTGGTAGGAAAAGACCATCGCTCATCCCCGACCGCCACTCATAAGGAAGACAATCAATAAATAAATCATGCTCCGACTTCATCACATAACGGTTCACCATACGTGGATGCTACGGGAATCACAAACTTCAACACAAGTATTTCTCAAATTCACAACTACTCAACTAGCATGACTCTAATATTACCATCCTCATATCTCAAAACAATCATCAAGTATCAAACTTCTCTTAGTATTCAACACACTCATAAGAGAATTTTATTATTAATCTTGTATACCTAGCATATTAGGATTTTAAGCAAATTACCATGCTATTTAATACTCTCAAAATAATCTAAGTGAAGCATGAGAGTTCATCTATTTCTTCAAAATAAAACTACGACCATGCTCTAAAATATATAAGTGAAGCACTAGAGCAAATGACAAACTACTCCGAAAGACATAAGTGAAGATCAATGAGTAGTCGAATAATTATGCAACTATGTGAAGACTCTCTAACATTTAATAATTTAAGATCTTGGTACTCTATTCAAACAGCAAGCAAAGCAAAATAAAATTACATCTAAGAATAGCAAACATCATGTGAAGAAGCAAAAACTTAGGATCAACCGATACTAACCGATAATTGTTGAAGAAGAAAGGTGGGATGCCAACCGGGGCATCCCCAAGCTTAGATGCTTGAGAGTTCTTGAAATATTATCTTGGGATGCCTTGGGAATCCCCAAGCTTGAGCTTTTGTGTCTCCTTAATTCCTCTCATATCACGGTCTCCCTAAATCTCAAAAGCTTCATCCACACAAAACTCAACAAGGACTCGTGAGATAAGTTAGTGACCATTGCAAAAACCTTATCATACTCTACTGTAGAAAATCACTAAAATTATTATTCAACATTTCATACTAAATGCCTCTTCATATTTAATAGTCCTATCCTCAAATAGAATCATTAAAGAAGCAAACATATGCAAACAATGCAAACATAACAGCAATCTGCCTAAACAGGATAGTCTGTAAAGAATGCTACAACATCCATACTTCCCTAGATCCAAAAATTATTAAATAAAATTCCCACTGTAGTAAATTTATCAGATCTTAATATGCAAAAGGTTTCAACATTTTATCACATTCTGACTTTTCTAGGGAATTATTGCAACAGCAGTAAACTTTCTGTTCTCAAACAGCAACATGTATACTTGTAACATAGGCATAGTAAAGGCTATCAATGCCACTTTTATTGAAATAAGAGATGCAAAACATTGTTATAAATAACAGCAAGCAAATCCTAACAAAATAAATTGATGCTCCAAGCAAAACACATATCATGTGGCGAATAAAAATATAGCTCCAAGTAAAGTTACCGATGAACGAAGACGAAAGAGGGGATGCCTTCCGGGGCATCCCCAAGCTTAGGCTCTTGGCTATCCTTGAATATTACCTTGGGGTGACTCGGGCATACCCAAGCTTAGGCTCTTGCCACTCCTTATTCCATAGTCCATCGAATCCTTACCCAAAACTTGAAAACTTCAGAACACAAAACTGAACAGAAAACTCGTAAGCTCCGTTAGTATAAGAAAATAAATCACCACTTCAAGGTACTGTAATGAACTCATTATTTATTTATATTGGTGTTAAACCTACTGTATTCCAACTTCTATATGGTTTATAAACTATTTTACTAGCCATAGATTCATCAAAATAAGTAAACAACACATGAAAAACAGAATCTGTCAAAAACAGAACAGTCTGTAGTAATCTGGATCAAACGTATACTTCTGGAACTCATAAAATTCTCAAATAAATTTATGGACCTGAGGAATTTATCTATTAATTATCTTCAAGAATAATTAACTAAATATCACTCTCCAAATAAAAATTGCAGCAGTTCTCGTGAGCGCTAAAGTTTCTGTTTTTTACAGCATGATCGCAAAGACTTTCTCCAAGTCTTCCCAACGGTTCTACTTGGCACAAACACTAATTGAACACATAAAACCACATATAAACATAGGATAGATGGATTATTTATTACTAAACAGGAACAAAAAAGCAAGGAGCTAAAATAAAATTGGGTTGCCTCCCAACAAGCGCTATCGTTTAACACCCCTAGCTAGGCATGATGATTTCAACGATGCTCACATAAAAGATAAGAATTGAAACATAAAGAGAGCATCATGAAGAATATGACTAGCACATTTAAGTCTAACCCACTTCCTATGCATAGGGATTCTGTGAGAAAACAACTTATGGGAACAATAATCAACTAGCATAGGAAGGCAAAACAAGCATAACTTCAAGATTTTAAGCACATAGAGAGGAAATTTGATATTATTGCAATTCCTACAAGCATATATTCCTCCCTCATAATAATTTTCAGTAGCATCATGAATGAATTCAACAATATAACCAGCACCTAAATAATTCTTTTCATGATCTACTTGCATAGAAAATTTACTACTCTCCACATAAGCAAAATTCTTCTCATTCGGAATAGTGGGAGTATCATAAGAGACTTGAATACTATAAATTGTTTCCACGTTAAATGAGTAATGTTCAGAGAAAGGGTACTCATAATCATGACAAGTTTTATAAATATAATCATCACTACTCTTTATAGCATAAGTTTTATCACAATAATCATCATAAGTAGCAACTTTGTTCTCATCATAATCGATTGAAACCTCTTCCAAGATAGTGGATACATCACTAAATAAAGTCATGACCTCTCCAAATCCACTTTCATAAATATTATCATCGTAAGTAGAAGGCATGCTATCATCGTAACAACTTTGCATATCAAAACTTGAGAGGCTAAAAATATCATCATTATTAAACATATCATCCCCAAGTTTGGGACAAACATTAATTGCAGCAAATATATTCTCAAATATGTCATCCTCATCAAACATAGTTTCCCCAAGCTTGGGCCTTTTCATATCATAAACATAATCACTCTCGTCATTAATAGTATAGATAGCACCAATAGTGTAGCAATTATAATATTCTTCCAAGCAAGTGCCAAAAAGATTTTCAAGATCATAAGAAGTGTCATTATCTTCCCAATCATAATCATCACAACAAGCAATAGGCATAATGAGATCATCAAGTGTATCATTTTCATGAGGCACAGCAATAATAGGAGCAACTTTATTTGGGAGAGATACCTTTTTACCTCTCTTCCTTTTTCTTTTCTTCTTCTTCACCACATCATGTGTGGGTTCAATCCTCTTTTTGGAGCTCCTTATTAATGAGATTGGTTGGATAGAAAGCTCCTCCTTGTTACCTGATTCATCATAAGAAATAATAGGAGGATATTGGGAAGTCCCTTCCCTTTCATTAGTATTCTCTTCATCCTCTATTTGTTTTCTTTTCTTTATGTAGTTGGCAATATGAGGATTTTCAATACAATTCACCGCACAATACGTATAAATTTTCTCTAGATCAAAATCAAGAAATCTATCAAGATTAAACTTTGGAATACCCTCAGTTATACATTTCATTTCTTCATAACCCAAAAGAAGGCTAAGCTCTTTATGATGCTCAAGGGTAATCAAATTATCACAATGCTTGGACACGACTTGATCATGAAACAAATAGTATTGGAGCTTTAAATGACCATGTTCATTGCAAAGTTCACAAGGGGCACGAAAAATATTGAATCTTTCAGCACATTCATCTAGCTCTTCTTGCAACAATTTGGTTTCTAAGTACTTATGCCTCTTGCAATATCTATCTTCCCTATTTAGTGTGTACCTGCAAACCCAGTGTACTCCACAAAAATTGACATGTTTATAGGAGGCATTTTCATCATAACTAGTGCAATCATCATTAGCATCATGGATATTCAAAGAATTCGTACTAACAACATTGCAATCATGCTCATCATTCAAATATTTAGTGCCAAACATTTTAGAGATCTCTTCTTCTAACACTTGAGCACAATTATCCTTTCCATCATACTCACGAAAGATATTAAAAAGGTGAAGCGTATGAGACAAACTCAATTCCATTTTTTATAGTTTTCTTTTATAAACTAAACTAGTGATAAAACAAGAAACTAAAAGACCCGATTGCAAGATCTAAAGATATACCTTCAAGCGCTAACCTCCCCGGCAACGGCGCCATAAAAGAGCTTGATGTCTACTACACAACCTTCTTCTTGTAGACGTTGTTGGGCCTCCAAGTGCAGAGGTTTGTAGGACAGTAGCAAATTTCCCTCAAGTGGATGACCTAAGGTTTATCAATCCGTAGGAGGCGTAGGATGAAGATGGTCTCTCTCAAGCAACCCTGCAACCAAATAACAAAGAGTCTCTTGTGTCCCCAACACACCCAATACAATGGTAAATTGTATAGGTGCACTAGTTCGGCGAAGAGATGGTGATACAAGTGCAATATGGATAGTAGATAATAGTTTTTGTAATCTGAAAATATAAAAACAGCAAGGTAACTAATGATAAAAGTGAGCGTAAACGGTATTGCAATGCTAGGAAACAAGGCCTAGGGTTCATACTTTCACTAGTGTAAGTCCTCTCAACAATACTAACATAATTGGATCACATAACTATCCCTCAACATGCAACAAAGAGTCACTCCAAAGTGACTAATAGCGGAGAACGAACGAAGAGATTATGGTAGGGTACGAAACCACCTCAAAGTTATTCTTTCCAATCAATCCGTTGGGCTATTCCTATAAGTGTCACAAACAGCCCTAGAGTTCGTACTAGAATAACACCTTAAGACACAAATCAACCAAAACCCTAATGTCACCTAGATACTCCAATGTCACCTCAAGTATCCATGGGTATGATTATACGATATGCGTCACACAATCTCAGATTCATCTATTCAACCAACACAAAGGACCTCAAAGAGTGCCCCAAAGTTCTACCGGAGAATCACGACGAAAACGTGTGCCAACCCCTATGCATAGGTTCATGGGCGGAACCCGCAAGTTGGTCACCAAAACATACATCAAGTGAATCACGTGATATCCCATTGTCACCATAGATATCCACGGCAAGACATACATCAAGTGTTCTCAAATCTTTAAAGACTCAATCCGATAAGATAACTTCAAAGGGGAAACTCAATTCATTACAAGAGAGTAGAGGGGGGAATAAACTTCATAGGATCCAAATATAATAGCAAAGCTCGCGATACATCAAGATCGTATCACCTCAAGAACACGAGAGAGAGAGAGATCAAACACATAGCTACTGGTACATACCCTCAGCCCCGAGGGAGAACCACTCCCTCCTCGTCATGGAGAGCACCGGGATGATGAAGATGGCCACCGGAGAGGGATTGCCCCTTCTGGCAGGGTGCCGGAACGGGTCTAGATTGGCTTTCGGTGGCTACGGAGGCTTTTGGCGGCGGAACTCCCGATCTATTGTGTTCTGGAAGTTTTAGGGTACGTAGGTATATATGGGTGCATGGGGTACGTCGGAGGAGCCACGGGGGCCCCACGAGGAAGGGGGGCGCGCCCTAGGGAGGCCCACCCTCGTGAGCACCTCCCGTATCTGCTGACGTGGAGTCCAAGTCTATCCGGTGGCTTTCGTTCCAAAAATAACTTCTCCAGTTGATTTCGTTCCGTTTCGACTCCGTTTGATATTCCTTTTCTTCGAAACACCGAAATAGGCATAAAATAGCAAATCTGGGTTGGGCCTCCGGTTAATAGGTTAGTCCCAAAAATAATATAGAAGTGGAAAATAAAGCCCAATATAGTCCAAAATAGTAGATAATATAGCATGGAGTAATCAAACATTATATATACGTTGGAGATGTATGAGTGGACGATGGCGAGGCCTAGGAAGGGGAAGACGCGGAGCCGGGGAAGACGCGGCAGTGGAAGCCCGCGCGGAGAGGAGTACGAGGGTTCACTGGTTCGGCTGCGGTGTGAGGCTGCCGTCGCCGCAGGGCCTGGCCAGCGGTGGGAATAGTAGGGGGCGGTGAGGCCTCCACGGTAGCACAGCCGGCCATGGGAGGCAGGAGCATGCAGCACGACCGACGCTGCTTTGGGCGGCTGGAGCAAGAAGACCAGAGGTTGAAGAAGCACTATGGCCGTTGGATGGACATCGTACGGTCACTGGAGCTAGAATCGTTCATATTGACTAAGTTGACAAAGCCCTTCGTCCCCGTCAACTTAGTAGGCCCACAAGTCAGCCTCCCACCAAGGTGGGTCCCAGCTAGCCGGGGGAGTATTCATTTTTTTGTGCGTAATAAGGAGGCACTTCCGGTGGGTCCGAGCTGACAGCGGGGGGAACATTTTTTTCGCGAAATACGGTGGCCCGTCCGGTGGGTCCCAACAGTCAGGGGGAAATGATTTTTTTCGCAAAATACTGGTGGCCCGTCCGGTGGGTCCCCGCTGTCAGGTGGAGGAATAATTATTTTCCGCGTAATAAGGAGGCACTTCCTTGCGGCTGCCGTGGACCCAGCTGTCAGCCTCTCCACGTACAGTACTCTTCTGATGGAAGTCGGTCGTTGACCACATTAACCACGCCGCGCCGAGAGCACCACGGTGGTGGACGACAGCGAGGCATAGGAAGGGGACGACGCGGAGCCGGGGAAGACGCGGCAGTGGATGCCCACCCTGAGAGGAGTACGAGCGTTCACCGGTTTGGCTGCGGTGTGAGGCTACCGTCGCCGCAGAATAACAGGGGGTGTGGGTGAGTAGAGGGATGCCCTGGCCAGCGGTGGGAGTAGTAGGGGGCGCTGAGGCCTGCACAGCAGCACAGCCGGCCACGGGAGGCGGGAGTAGGCGGTCCCGCCGGCGCTGCTTTAGCGGCTGGAGCAAGAAGATCAGAGATTGAAGAAACACAACGGCCGTTGGATTGACATTCAACGGTTACGTCTGCTAGAATCGTTTGTTGATGTGTATAATAACTAAAAAAATCTTGCATACGCGTCAACTAAACAGGCCCACAAGTCAGACCACTCCCTCTTTTATTAATAATTTATATATAGCTCATGGCAACTTCTTATGCAATTTATTACAGTCGTTTTTTGGTTGGCCAGGGCCAATTTCACATATTTCTGTGGGTTCCAAACTATTTTTAATACCGAAATGTCCAGCCAGATTTAAAGTACTTTGAAGATATATTTAAATTAGGTTAATGCCCAGTGAAATAGGAATATGAAAATGTAATAAAATTCAGAAATTATAAAGTAATTGCCAATTTGTCATCTGTTTTTATATTTACAACCCATTTCATATTACTTTCAAGATTTGCAGGCGTCTTGAAAGAGTTGCAGCCCATCAGGGCGTAGAAAAATAAGTAGGCCTGGATTGGGTATTCTTCAGAAAAAATAAACTGGGCTCATTTTCACAAAGAAAAAATAGCTGGGCTGGTCACATGGTGAACATAAAATATAAGCCTGGGCTAGACGGGCCACAGCCCAGTTCAAACCCTGCTCCGTCTCAACAATACCAAACAAAAAAATACTGCTCGAGTAGCTACGTCTCAGGTGTCAGCCGATCTTGTACTGTTCTCTTGTCTATTGACTATATATGCTCACAATGTCGTGGGTCCCAGATGTCAGGAAAACACTAGGAGGAAGCATTTTATTTTTCCATACGCTGACGTGGTGAGCCCCTACTGTCATCCTCTCCACGTACTTCTGCTGATTCCTATTGTTTGTTGACCATGTTGACAACGTGAGAGGGCGGCTCCGCGGCGAGCGCACCAAAGCGCACGGAGGACGTCGGTGTTAACGATTTAGGAGACGATGGGGCGGCGATGCATGCGCTGAGGCGCAGCTAGCCGTGGGAGGCGGAAGCAGGCGGCCCCGCTGGTGCTGGTTTGGTTTTGGCGGCTGGAGGAAGACAGGACCGGAGAAGCACGACAGACTGTAAAAGTAGCAGGAGTACTTAACAATCTTAACTGAAACCAGCAGGGGCACTTAACAACCAAAGCTAAAAGCAGTATGAGTACTTATACAGGTTCAACCGTACAAAGCACGCCTCAAACAATGCTAGTTTGCCTACAGTTAACCAAGGGTGAGGCCGCCAAGCCCCAGGACAAGGCCCAGGCGCCACCCTGCGCATCCACAACCTTCTGAAAGCGGTTTCATCTCGCAACGTGGTCAATAAACAGGATATTCGCTTTAGAGCCATGGAAAAGCATGAACATAATCTTCTGTCCTATTCTCCAAGATGGACGGGACTTCATTATTTGAGACCACCCATGAATAAGTATCTTTTCACCTCCAAGGGGAATTGAGTAGGTCGACATAAACATCATGTTGTGACCAAGCGCAGGTCTGACCCGACCATGGTCAGGCATCTGTATAGGAACAATAGAACTCGACAGTTCCTGTTTCAAGAAGATCACAGCTGTAAAACTGTGTATAATCAATAGTTTATGAACAACATATATAACAGAAAACAGCTCGTACCATAAGTTTCTCGACACAGTTGGACCTGTTCAACGAGTGCAGCAGTGGCACACATATCCCACGTGGCCTTCCACCATTGAAACGCCCCACAAGGACCTCAAGACGATCAATAAAGTGTAGGAACTTGTGGATGTCGATCCAGTCAACTTCAGTGCCATTAGTAACAGCCGAGTTATTACAGAGTAACAAACGAGCAGACTGCTTAACTCTGAAAAAACCTACACGTGCCACCAATTATAAGAAAATATTAGTTAGAAGTAGCATCTTCGTGAGAGATTCATTGCTACTTCTAAAGTTAAATTGTGATTAGTTAGACAGAATAGGTGGATTAAGAAGTAATCGAGGCAACAAGCAAGAACCAGATACAAAACTAACATGGATGAACAATTGGAACGACGTCGGGGTGGAAGATCATAGTGAAGATGAGATCAGGTTCTGCTATTTCCATCAACATTCGTGCGCCAACTTTCAGTCCGTAACACTTGAGAAAGTTTATCCAAGTTCGGCCATAAAAAAAGCAGCGATCTTCTTGGTTCATGAACCCAACTCGGAACTTATATCCATGGCTTGTCTTCACTGTGACCATTAAACTAGTGTATTCAGTTATGGCAAGGCCGAGCATCTTGAGTACATGTGTTTTGGCAGAGCAAATAATACACTGCAGGAAAAATAATATGAGAACACAACATGTTCAAAAAAACCCCACCCTCCCGGATAGAAAAGAGGATTCTAGGAACATACTATGCGCGTTTCAAAATGCTGTGTTAGGATGAGAAGGAACAAGTGTGGCGTCTCGCCGAGGGCGCAGAAACCTGTAGGGTACTCGCACTTCGGGCACTGCAAATGAAACACACTAGATTCAGTAGGAAGAAAAATGCATCAATGGCGGCGGCTGCCATCCTAGGATTACCTGCGACCAAGGGACTTGGGTTTATCGGGGATGGATGAAGAATTCGTACCTGGTTCTCCATGAGAAAACCCTATGCAATCGCCGAGAGGGGGTTTTCTCTGAACAAGCAGACGAGGGAGAAGGGGATTCAGGCCCAGTGAAATATTGCCGCTTCGTCCGTCTAGCTTACTGCTAAAGCTGGAAAGGGGGGTTGTGATTTGACCGCTCATTGGGCATTACTGCGGCGCTACGACCGGGGTGTGTCTACTGTGAAGTTGTGCACTCTAATTTGTGCATATGGCATGTGGACCCCGTTGCCGGTTGCCCCACATATCAGCGAAAGGAATTAGAAATATAGGAGTAACTAGTTACACATAAATATTTTTTTGATAGAGAGATACTCCCTCTGTAAAGAAATATACAAATCTTTTATATCACAGGCTCACCTTGCCGAGAAATATACTCCCTCTGCAACGCACGGGCATTATGGGGGTTCAGCTGAGAATATAATACTCAGATTTTTTTGAGGGACAAAACCTGCTTTATTGAAGATTAACAGTCATAGGTATACAAATAATTTCGGGGGTTCCTGTGAGCGAAAGATGGCGTCCACAGGGCAAAGAAGTAGCAGCTTTTGCGAGCACATGCGCTTCAACATTACACTCGTGTTTTTCATGTATGATCTCCATGGTTTGGAACATATTCTTCTTCATCTTGATCTCGTCCATAATAACTTTGCTGGGCCCCAAGTATGCCTCTCCGATATGCTTGACTGTTGCTGAACAATCGGTGCTAATCTGAACTTGTTGCAGGTTTAAGTCAAGAGCCAGAGATAGCCCCTCGCAACATGCCATTGCCTCTAGGATCTCTGGATCAGTAACACTTTCGCACACCAGTGCCGATGCTCCAAGGAAGAAGCCTGTATGATCCCGGCTCACAACTTCCAGGGCTTCCCTTTCACCATTACGAGATAACGCAGCATCAACATTCATCTTCGCCCAACCCACAGCAGGAGGAGGACGCCACTTCTGCATTGAGCTAGTGCTTCTCGAAACCAGGTTCTGGACTTTGGGCCGCAGGATGACCCTGCATGTTTGGGGGCCCATGCGTTCTACCTCAGTGCTTTTCATATTGCAAGCGATCGGTACGGCGCTGGTTTTAGATGCTGTCGCAAGGCGAATACACAAAATTGAATAAAGCACGACAGTTGTTGGAATGAAATCGAACGACAGTTCCTAACCAACAATCAGAGTTGCAATTCTATCAACGATATACCATCTGATAAATAATACTATCATACTACTTATACACACAGGACACTTGTTTCACCATGCCAGATTATTACATCAAAATCTCTCGGAGGATAGATCAGTTAGGCAGTTGCGTGCTGCTACTGAAGAATTTCAAAGTTGATTTGGACCAGCTCTCCTTGCCGAGAAAGTTTGATTTTGACATCATCCCCTACCGCAAGATATGATTTAGATTTGAACCTTGACCATCCTTTAGCATCAATCATCATGCGACCATCCTTTGTACTTACAATATATTGAGCAGGTTCATTCACACCAAGGCTGCGCATGGTAAGAGAAACTTGGCCGCGGTCGCCCGGATTGTTGAACGACTCCCTCGTTGCTCTAGGAATTCTCTATTTGCAAACAAGAAGACATACCCAAACAGTTAGATCAACACAGTGAATCATGTGAAACAACATGGAAAGAAAAAAGAACGAAGCACTTGGGCGACCAATGCTTACCAAGAAGGTGGACATGTCGGTTTTTGTAAGGACTTTGGTATATGAAGTGTGAACTGCAGCCCAGTCTGTTGCCGGTGCAACTGCACGGGCCGGAGCAGATGCAAGTGCAAGTGTTGGTGTAGGTGCCGAAGCTGCTGCTGCTGCCGGAGATGGTGCTCCTTGTAGAGCTGGTGCCAGTGTCGGAGCAGGTGCCGATGTCGATGCCCGATCCTCCGGTAGATCAGACTGATCCGCTGACGCGGTCGGTGCCCAATCCTCAGCTGGATCAGACTGAGCTGCTGCCG
This sequence comes from Triticum urartu, assembly GCF_003073215.2. Lineage (NCBI taxonomy): Eukaryota > Viridiplantae > Streptophyta > Magnoliopsida > Poales > Poaceae > Triticum > Triticum urartu. Next base: position 465,478,857 of record NC_053026.1, on the reverse strand, counting down.
CTGTCAGTGCTAGAGCAACTGTCGGTGCTCGATCTGTGCGAGGCAGCGGCGATCGTGTCTGGTCTGCTATGATCAGCTTTCTAACTTGACTAGGATCCGTGACCGTGATCCGGTTTTTTCTTCATTTCTTTTAAACGCGAGAAGGACTAACTGTGGCGTTTTTGTTAAACCAAACTATAGTTCATCATAGGGATTCAGCTTGTACTCAGACAACAAACTGATCCAAGTTTTTCCAATAATATAAGTGATGGACAGTGCCTTCGTTACTAACATGACATAAGAAGTGAAACCTGCAAAAATAGCCATCGTAGAGCAAACCAAACGGTTTATTCTGTGATGAATGTCACATGGCAAAACCTGCATCGTAAAATTGCAGGAAAAGAAAGAAAACATGACATTAAATCAATAAGATTTAGATAGTAAATCAATAAGATTTACTTGATGTGACACGAGTGAATCCTTACCAGGAAATCACTATGCTGAAGTACTAAACAGAAGATTGATCGTCCAACTACGTGTGGCATGTAGGGGCCCCGCCTACTCCCACAAGCAGGACAGTCCAAAGGTCGTGACAAATCGTATGGACCAAACATCCATGGGGCTGGAAATCCTGGTGGGTGCGATAAACCCTGCAATGCATACAGATATTGGAGTGTAACCATAATTGATAGACCGCCCTCACAAAAAATATGATATGGATACTTCAAAATATACAGACTGAATTGAGTGGACAGACATTAACATAGACCGTTCTCAGGACTGACCACACACCAAAAGCGGCAGTACTAATAAACAATACAGGGTTCACAAACACAAATCAAGTACTGAACAATAGTACTTACTACAGACAAGCAAAGTTGCACTAACTAAACTCTGCAGACTATTTTTTGCCACCGACCTATGGGATGAACCCCGCATAACTGACTAGGCCATGGACTTCGTGTGAGATGTCTACATGCACCATCACCATCTTTTCAACCTTGGAGAACCTAACAGAGTGGTCTTTCCACTCATAAACATGATGATGAAGACATGCCGCATCAGATTTGTTGGTAAGCTTTACAAGAACCACACCCTTCGTAATCGAAGGCACAGCCAGGAAATTGTTGTGGTCAAGTACAGCCTCGAGAACACTCCTAACAACAATGCTACAGGAAAACACTAGTTCAGGACATGTGGCGACAAGGACACATCAGCTGGATAGTTCAGCAGTAGAACTCATCATCAGGTCTTCCAGTTCACATGACATGACTTTGAGAACTTCATCTCCACCGCGGACCTGGTTCTAATTCAAACAGAAACCATATTTTATTACTACCTCCGTTCAGAAATATAAGATGATTTTCGATATTATACTCCATGTATGACTACATATACGCACAGAAATGAGTGAACAAAGACACTAGAACATGTCTTCAAAGGCATGAGAGCAGAGGGATTACATGCAATATCCATAACACAAGTTACTGAGGCAAATATACCCTCTTAAAAGGTAGCATTGATGTTCATAAAGTACTCCCTCCATCCCAAAATTCTTGTCTTAGATTTTTCTAGATACGGATGTATCAAGTCACATTTTAGTATTAGATACATCCGTATCTAGACAAATCTAAGACAAGAAATTTGGGACAGAGGGAGTAGTTGAAAGTAATCTATAAGAAATCAGTGTCAACCTCTCGCATGTTTTTGTCAAAAGAGGAATTTAGAACCATCATTTGGCACACAAAAATCACATGCAAGATCACCCAGAAAGTTGTACTACTAGTACTAGTACTGTGTGTGAGATGAAAACCACGATCAAGATCGAGAAAAATATCATCAAGAAGAGATATTACCTAGACTTGCTTAATGAGGGATCCCGGAGAGGGGGGCTTGGACAGGGTGATGGCTTTGAGCTTGTCTGCGGTAGTCTCGGCGGGGTGCTTGCGCTTCTTCGTACCATGAGCCTCGACGGTTTTGGCCGGAGCCATAGACATCACTTCGGCCGATGCTCAAGCGTCCATCAAGAAACTGTCAAATAGAAATAAAAGAAAAGAAACCATAATCACAAACCCAAAAGAAGAAAAGAGAGGGAGTTATAGGATCAGTCTCGGGGTTGCAAGACCGGGCCTTGGCCAGAATCAACACCATTGATTTGCTCACCTTTCCTTCTTTGGGAGGGAAGAACAATGTGAAGGAAATATGCCCTAGAGGCAATAATAAAGTTATTGTTTATTTCCTTATATCATGATAAATGTTTATTATTCATGCTAGAATTGTATTAACCAAAAACATAATACTTGTGTGAATACATAGACAAACAGAGTGTCACTAGTATGCCTCTACTTGACTAGCTCGTTGATCAAAGATGGTTATGTTTCCTAGCCATAGACATGAGTTGTCATTTGATTAACGGGATCACATCATTAGGAGAATGATGTGATTGACTTGACCCATTCCGTTAGCTTAGCACTTGATCATTTAGTATGTTGCTATTGCTTTCTTCATGACTTATACATGTTCCTATGACTATGAGATTATGCAACTCCCGTTTACCGGAGGAACACTTTGTGTGCTACCAAACGTCACAACGTAACTAGGTGATTATAAAGGTGCTCTACAGGTGTCTCCAAAGGTACATGTTGGGTTGGCATATTTCGAGATTAGGATTTGTCACTCCGATTGTCGGAGAGGTATCTCTGGGCCCTCTCGGTAATGCACATCACTTAAGCCTTGCAAGCATTGCAGCTAATGAGTTAGTTGCGGGATGATGTATTACAGAATGAGTAAAGAGACTTGCCGGTAACGAGATTGAACTAGGTATTAAGATACCGACGATCGAATCTCGGGCAAGTAACATACCGATGACAAAGGGAACAACGTATGTTGTTATGCGGTCTGACCGATAAAGATCTTCGTAGAATATGTAGGAGCCAATATGAGCATCCAGGTTCCGCTATTGGTTATTGACCGGAGACGTGTCTCGGTCATGTCTACATTATTCTCGAACTCGTAGGGTCCGCACGCTTAACGTTACGATGACAGTTTCATTATGAGTTTATATGTTTTGATGTACCGAAGATTGTTCGGAGTCCCAGATGTGATCACGGACATGACGAGGAGTCTCAAAATGGTCGAGACATGAAGATTGATATATTGAAAGCCTATGTTTGGACATCGGAAGTGTTCCGGGTGAAATCGGCATTTTACCGGAGTACCGGGAGGTTATCGGAACCTCCCGGTAACCTAATGGGCCTTAATGGGCCTAGTGGAGGAAGTAGAGAGGAGGCCAAAGGGCAGCCACGCGCCCCTCCCCCCCAAGTCCGAATTGGACAAGGAGGGGGGCGGCGCCCCCCCTTTCCTTACCCCTCTCTCTCTCCTTCCCCCAAGTCCTAGTCCAACATGGAAAAGGGGGGGAGTCCTACTCCCGGTGGGAGTAGGACTCCTCCTGGCGCGCCCCTTGCCTGGCCGCACCTCCTCCCCCTTGCTCCTTTATATATGGGGGCAGGGGGGCACCCCATAGACACAACAATTTATCATTGATCCCTTAGCCATGTGCGGTGCCCCCCTCCACCATAATCCTCGATAATATTGTAGCGGTGCTTAGGCGAAGCCCTGCGACGGTAGAACATCAAGATCGTCACCATGCCGTCGTGCTGGAGGAACTCTTCCCCGACATTCTGCTGGATCGGAGTCCGGGGATCGTCATCGAGCTGAACATGTGCTAGAACTCGGAGGTGCCGTAGTTTCGGTGCTTGATCGGTCGGGCCGTGAAGACGTATGACTACATCAACCGCGTTGTGCTAACGCTTCTTCTTTCGGTTTACGAGGGTACGTGGACAACACTCTCCCCTCTTGTTGCTATGAATCACCATGATCTTGCATGTGCGTAGGAATTTTTTTGAAATTACTACATTCCCCAACACAATGGCAGAAGCAGGTCAGGGTTTTCTTGAAGAAATGAGGAACAAGATGAGGCAGAAGCGAGGGTTGGGTAGAGAGGAAGCTGAGAGAGAAGAGTGAAATGATGGTTGCTTAGTCCATCCAACTTACTGCTGGAAAGGAGGGGGTTTTGTGATTTGACGGCTCATTGGGCACTACTGCGGCGCTTCGATCGAGGTAGTCTACCGTCACTCTACTACGGAGTAATTTAGTGCATGGCTGGTGGACCCCGATGCTGGCTGTCCCACACGTCGGTGAAAGTGAGTAATTTAGTGCATGGCTGGAGGAGGATCCGCACGGTAGAGCGTGTCCACTATTTTTCAGAAGAAAAAATGATTACAGCAAGCGTTTCCACTCTTACGACGGAGGAGTGCGAAACACGGCAGCCACTTGAACATACACAATGCTCCTACTACTAGGCATGTGCAGTGGTTCATACGTCAGTACAACACAATCTTGTTGCTAGTGTAGTAATATATGACGATAACAAATGATGTTGTGCGCATGTCAACTACTCCTATATGTAACATAGTACCGCTTTTTCGACTGTCCGGTCGAGAATGGACGGTGAGATCAATGTTAACAGAACTAGGTCCACAGCGCACGGAGAGTACGGTGCTACAGTACTTCATGAAACATGAACCATATGAAGCACGAATAGTGTTAGGCAGGGTGTATGAAAGTGCAACTATCCCTAGGTGGTTTTGGTAATTCATAACAACATATAGCTCATTGAGCTAATGCTATTCCAAGATGACTATTTCAGGAAAGCTCAATGATTGGCATGGCATGGATGTGAAAGTGGAACCCTCAAAATGCTAAGGACAAAGGATTGGCTCAAGCTCAAAAGCTCAAGACTCTTCATTTTATATTTTAGTGATCCAAGATCACATTGAGTCTTTAGGAAAAGCCAATACTATCAAGGAGGGATGAGGTGTTGCTTAATGAGCCTCCTGCTTCATGTGCTTAGTGATATGCTCCAAAACCCTCAACTACTTTCCCATATCCACATATGACCTAAACCCTAAGCCAAACTCGGTCCTAATGATTATTCCTATCCGGCGCCACCGAGTTTCACTTGTCATAAGCCACTGCCAAACCCTAGAAATTCGGTTCTACCGATAGGGATCTCGGTCTCACCGAGATGGGATTGCAAACTCTCTGTTTCCCTTTCATAACTTTTCGGTCTCACCGAAAGAGCGAATCGGTCCCACCGAGATTGCAGTGTAAACTCTTTGTTTCCTTTTTGTAACTTTTCGGTCTCACCGAAAGAGCAAATCGGTCCCATCGAGTTTACCTGACCAACTCTCTGGTTAGCTTATTACCAAACTCGATCTCACCGAGTTTGTGTAATCGGTCTCACCGAGATTACGTTATGCCCAAACCCTAACCATATCGGTCCTACCGAGTTGCATGTCAGTCCCACCGAAAATCTCTAACGGTCACTAGGTTTGCCTTTTCGGTCCGACCGAGTTTGTTGATTCGGTCCCACCGAGATTGGAAAACTGTGTGTAACGGTTGGATTTTGTGTGGAGGCTATATATACCCCTCCGCCTCCTCTTCATTCGTGGAGAGAGCCATCAGAACACATACACAATTCCAACTCATATGTTCTCAGAGAGAACCACCTACTCATGTGTTGAGACCAAGATATTCCATTCCTACCATATGAATCTTGATCTCTAGCCTTCCCAAGTTGCTTTCCACTCAAATCTTCTTTCCACAAAATCCAAATCCTATGAGAGAGAGTTGAGTGTTGGGGAGACTATCATTTGAAGCACAAGAGCAAGGAGTTCATCATCAACACACCATTTGTTACTTCTTGGAGAGTGGTGTCTCCTAGATTGGCTAGGTGTCACTTGGGAGCCTCCGACAAGATTGTGGAGTTGAACCAAGGAGTTTGTAAGGGCGAGGAGATCGCCTACTTCGTGAAGATGTACCGCTAGTGAGGCAAGTCCTTCGTGGGCGATGGCCATGGTGGGATAGACAATGTTGCTTCTTCGTGGACCCTTCGTGGGTGGAGCCCTCCGTGGACTCGCGCAACCATTACCCTTCGTGGGTGGAGCCCTCCGTGGACTCGCGCAACCGTTACCCTTCGTGGGTTGAAGTCTCCATCAACGTGGATGTAGGATAGCACCACCTATCCGAACCACGGGAAAAACATCCGTGTCTCCAATTGCGTTTGAATTCTCCAAACCCTTCCCTTTACATTCTTGCAAGTTGCATGCTTTACTTTCCGCTGCCAATATACTCTTTGCATGCTTGCTTGAATTGTGTGATGATTGCTTGACTTGTCCTACAATAGCTAAAATCTGCCAAGAACTAAAATTGGGAAAAGTTTAAGTTTTTATTTGGTCAAGTAGTCTAATCAACCCCCCCTCTAGACATACTTTCGATCCTACAAGTGGTATCAGAGCTTTGGTCTCCATTTGCTTGATCTCCATAGCTTTTGGTGGTCATAGCCTTGGTTTCACAACCTAGGAGAGTATGGCGTCTAGCGAGGGAAATTATCACCGTAGAGGTCCTTACTTTGATGGTACTAATTTTGCTAGTTGGAAGCATAAAATGAAAATGCATATTCTTGGACATAACCCCGCCGTTTGGGCTATTGTGTGTGTTGGTTTGCAAGGTGACTTCTTTGATAGGGAGAGAACCAAACCGTGAAGCTACCGCGGATGAGTTGAAGATGTTGCAATACAATGCTCAAGCTTGTGATATTCTCTTCAACGGATTGTGCCCCGAAGAATTCAACAAAATCAGCCGTCTTGAGAATGCAAAGGAAATTTGGGACACTTTGATTGATATGCACGAAGGTACCGACTCCGTTCAAGGAATCCAAGTTGGATGTGCTTCAAAGTCAACTTGACAAGTTCAAAATGAAGGATGGTGAAGGTGTCGCTGAAATGTACTCTAGGCTTGCTCTCATCACAAATGAGATTGCCGGCTTAGGAAGTGAAGAGATGACCGATAGATTCATCATCAAGAAGATTCTAAGAGCCTTGGATGGAAAATATGATACCGTGTGCACATTGATCCAAATGATGCCCAATTACAAAGATCTCAAGCCAACGGAGGTGATTGGAAGAATTGTTGCTCATGAGATGTCACTTAAGGATAAAGAGGAACTTCACAACAAATCAAGTGGTGCCTACAAAGCCTCATGTGAAGCCCCTACATCATCAAGTGAGAAACAAAACTTCAATGAAGAATTGAGCTTAATGGTGAAGAACTTCAACAAGTTCTACAAGAGTAGAAGCAAAGATAGAAGCTTCAAGTCAAGGTCCTACAATGACAAAAGATCTTCTAGTCGAGAGCGAAACTGCTACAGTTGTGGAAGACCCGGACACTATTCCAATGAGTGTACGGCTCCCTACAAGAGAAGAGAAGATTCTCCAAAAAGAAGAAGCAAGAATCACCACCAAGAGAGAGAAGGAGTAGAGATGATCGTTATGAACGAAGATACTCACGGAGAAGCAAGGATTCGGAAAGGAAGGAAAAATCATCAAGGAGCTACACAAAAGAAGACATCAAGCTCATGTTGGTGAATGGGTATCCGGCTCCGACTCCGACAGCCACTCCGAGAGAAGTTATCACTCCGACTCCGAAGATACTCAAGATGAAGGTGTTGCCGGTTCTAGCACTTGTGTCAACCAACTCCTACGACATATTTGACTCACCAAATGAAGGAATTGGAAGATGCTTCATGGCCAAAGGTCCTAAGGTAACACACCCCGAGTATGTTGATTTCAATAGTGATGAAGATGACTTGTTAGGTGATGATTTGCTTGTTGACAACTCTAGTGATGAATACTATGATGAAACGTCAATTAATCATGCTAATCAAGATAAAACGAATGACAATGATAAGGAGAAGATTGAGGCTCTAACTAAAGAACTAAACACTCTTAAGTTAGCTCATGAAACTATCTTCGAAGATCATCGAGAACTTTTAAGAGCTCATGAGAAATTACGCTTTGAAAAGCTCAATCTTGAGCAAGAGCATGAGTTCTTAAAAGCAATCAATGATGATCTCCGCAAGAAAAGTTCTTCTTACATTGCCAAGCGTTTACTCTTATCCACTTACATGCCTCAAGTCAAGTCTAGTAACAAGAACAAGAAAGATTCTTCCTCTAGCAGTAACAATGATCATGCTAAATCCAATATTGTTGCTTCTAGTAGTCTCTTGATTCCACTAATGATTCTCTTAGCCAAGTTACACTTGAGCAAGAAAATAGCTTATTGAAGGGAATTATAGAGAAAGGAGTGTACAAAAGCCTTGCCGGGAGTAAGCAATTCGAGGAAATTGTGCGCAAGCAAGGAATGCACCGGAAGAATCAAGGTGTTGGTTTTGAACGAAAGTTCAATGCCAATGGAGTTGAGTGGGAAGAAGATCAATACCCCAAGACAAAGTTTGTTCCTCAACAAGAGAAGTATGATACTTCTTTCAAGGGGACACAAGCTCAAGATGATCTTCCACCACAAGACTACAAGCAAAAAGGCAAGGACAAGCTTCAAGAGGAAATTGATGCATTTGAAGAAGCTCCTAAGACCTTAGTCAAGTGGATTCCCAAGACTACTTCAAGTTCCACTTCATCAAGTACGACTACAACTCCAAGGATTCCCATCAAGATGGTGTGGATCCAAAATAAGAAGAACTAGAGAGTTCTTGAGGGTGACTCCGCCAACATACTTCACTCTTATCATTTTGGCAAGAACAAGTGCAATCAACTTCCACATCTTGCACTAGTTCAAGGAGTCACAAACCCTCTTGTTGGTAAGACAAGGGACAAGGTAACCTAAAAGTTTTCATGGACATCATCTTGTGTGTGCATCACTCTATGTCTATGGATATCCTTGTTTGTTCCTTGTGGGACTAACCCATGTAGGTATTGAAAGTGCAAATTCACTCAAATGGATAGCTCCAAGTGATCTACATCAACATTGAGCATCCACATCTTCAACATCTACATGAAGTCATCATCGACAAAACCCAAGGTTAGTTCATCCCTCTAAGGGGGGATATCACATCTAGGGGGAGCTTTACTCTAAGACTTGAGCTAAAGCAACTCTAAGATGTGAACACAACAATGCTTTATGTAAAAGTGGTAACCCCACTTGAGCTTAAACGATGAGTATGACCTATGATCAAGTGTTCTCACTTGACTCCTAAGTCAATATACTCATATATAGATGACCTTGTCATCGCAAATTGCTTGATAGATGCTAGAATTGGTTGTGCATGCCTTGTCACATATTTCATTTGCCATCTTATTGTGTGAGCATGCTGGTTGCATATTTTACTCATTCGAGGACATCCACTTGTTGTTTTGATTGTTTGGTTTTATTTCCTTTTGCCAAGTGGATGGACAAGAATGCCTAAGAACCTCCTCTAGCTATCTATGCTTTTCTCATCTCAAACTCTATTCATGCTACATCAGAAAATTTGATCAAGTCAGATTCGAACCACTCTGTGTGAGGAGCGCTCGGAGTCCCCGATTCGTCATAGACTTAAACTTCCAAAACCTCTTTATGATTCTCGGTCTGACCGATACCCTACTTTCGGTCGTACCGAGATCATTAAGTTGATCTAGGTTTTCGATCTCGGTGCAACCGATTTGAACCATTCGGTCACACCGAGTTGCAACAACTGTATACAATTTTGCACCTCGGTGCCACCGAGTTGTTCCACTCGGTCACACCGACAGGGTCGGGCTATATATAGTCACGGGCAAAAATTTGGAAATTTCTCCGAACCCCTTCGCCTGCGCGATAGCCTGCTCTGCCAACTTGGTCTTCGGATCGTCTCCTCGCCGCCAGCCGCCTCCAGTCGCTGGTCTCCGTCGCCGTCAATGGAAATTCAACCCCGCCGTTGCCGCCGTAGCGAGTCTCCGCCGAACTAGGGTATGGACTCGATCTTTGTGCTATTCCCCAATCCGATTCTTAGCACATTGTGATCATCATGATTCTTGCCACGTTTGTTAAACTTCTATCCAGTCAATGAACTCGTAGATTAGGTTTAATTTGAAAATTTTAGGGTTAGGTTTCCGCCGAAACCATCTCGGACCCACCGAGTTGAAAAACTCGGTCCCACCTATTTGGCTTATGCCATTGCACAAGTGAGACTCGGTCTGACCAAGAATTACTTGTCGGTGCGACCGATTTTGGAACTCTATGAAACCCTAGCAGTCTCGGTGCCACCGAACTGTGACCCGGTCTGACCGAGTTCACTAGTTTAGGTGCCAAAACTGCTTCGGTATCACCGAGTTTAGAAATCGGTAGATCCGGGATGCTTTCAGTGGGAAACTAAAACTAAGTTTTTGAATTATTCTTTTGCAAAAATCTCTGCATTTTGTGATGCTCATCCACTCTATCTCATCTATAACCTATTCACAGGGTCAGCAGTCAGAGTTTGCATCATGTCAGACCAAAGTGATAGCCAGAACTTGTCAGAGCAGCAAGTGCAGATGAGTGAGGGCACTAGTCCCTCAAGTTCCTCAGATGATGGCAGCAGGAGCACCCCTAGCAATCTGCCTAAAGCTGCCACAAGACAGAGAAAGAAGAGAACCTCAGACTCAGAAGATGAGGATTATGTGGCAGAAGAGGAAGCAACTTCCAAGAGAGTTGAGCCAGCACAGGGCATAAAACCAGGGATGAAGATCAAAAGGCCAGCAGGCAGGCAGCCTATGTCAAAGGCCAGAGCTTCAACTGAGAAGCCCACTCCCATTGAGCCAGTTGCTGCTGAAGGCAAGAAGAGGAAAGAAAGGGTGAAGAAAACTGTAGCCAGAGTGCTTGGCAAGGCTTCCATCATGGAAGATGAGGAGGAAGAAGAAGAGGTAGCTGCACCAGCACCTAAGGCACCCAAGCTGATGGGTGATGCCATAAGAACAGGGGCAGCTGCTTCCAAGGCCGAAGCCAGCTCCAAAGCCAAAGCCAAAGAGGAACACAAGAAGCATCCCAGCTACTGAGAAGAACAAGGCCCCAGTGCTTGAGGCTGCAGAAGAAGAAGAAGAGAATGTTCTTAGAAAGCTCAAGCCCAAGATCCCAGACCACAACGATGCTCATCCTGTGGCTGAGGATATGAAACTCAGGAGAGATTCAGGGCTCCGGAAGTGGAGAGAAGCAGACCCGTATGCTTCAAGGAGAAGGACTGCAGTTGACTACAGGTTTCACACCAAGGAGCAACAAGACTTTTATGAGACAGTGCTGCTAGACAAGAAGCCAATTGTCTGTGATATGAGATGGGTTGATTGGCAATACATCAAGGACAACGAAGAGTACTACCCTGGAGTGCAGGACAGCTTCAAGGCATGTGGAGTAGAGGACTTTGTTGGGAAGAAGCTCACAAAGTGGAACGAGGAACTCATCATGCAGTTCTACTCCACAACCCACTTCTATCCAGATGGCAGGATTGTATGGATGTCAGAGGGTACGAGGTACCAGTCTACAGTTGCTGAATGGGCTCAGCTGATTAATGCCCCAGAAGAGCATGACGATGACTTGGACATTTATGCCAAGAAGAAGATGGACCACAACTCAATGTCAAACATGTACAAGGAGATTCCAAATGAAGCACTTGATACGTTCAAGTTTGGCTCAGTACACTATCTTCTGTCAGGGCTGCCAACCATCAACTGGATTCTTAGGCACACCCTATTGCCCAAGTCTGGAGATCACAAGATGATCAGGGGCCACGCGATCAACTTGCTTCATATCTTTGATGTGCCACAGAAATTCAAAGTCATGAGCCTTATGATTGAAACAATCAAGAGGACAGCAGCAGACCAGAAGAGGAGCTGTGGATATGCCCCACAGATTCAGGAGCTCATCAACTCTAAGATGGGCACGGGCATATACTTATTGGACAAGGAACACCTGCCCATCCGTCCAGACTTTGAAGATAATCAAGTGGTCATGACTGAGAATGAGCCATCATCTGCCCAAGCACAAGCCAAGAAGGAGAAGGCGAGGAAGGAGAAAGCTGCCAAGATGCCTACTCAAGAGGAGGCATCTGAATATTTCCTGAAAACCAAACAAGAGCAGCTTGGTTACTTGATTGCATCCACCCTGCGGATTGAGCAAGGACTAGCCACCCTAACTCAGAACCAGGCAAGCTTAGAGAGGATCATGGAACAAAAGTTCTATGACTTGGATGTCAAAGTGACAGAGATTCAGACTGCAGTGGAGCAGCTCCAGGATGACATGCAGGAGAGGAGAGGCAAGACTACAACTGATGCCTTTGCCAGAGTGCCACGAGGTCCGAGGTCGTCTGCAGTGCCAGTTGCTGACCCCAGAGCCACCACGTCTGCACCAGCTACAGCCTCAGTTCCACCAGCCAGCGTCCACTTCAGCCTCGATTCCGACCACGTCTACAGAAGGCTTCGTCCTTGGAGTGCTCCGGACTCCACCACCACCTGAAGATCAAGCCTGAGTGTCGACTTAGCACTATGCATTTTCTAGGAACTTTTTGGTAACTTGTTGCCAAAGGGGGAGAAAATGTATAGATCATAGGCTTCGAGAGAGAGTGTTGCTTTTATTCTCTCTTGTTTTATTAGGTGGTTTTTCGAACTTTATTTGCTTTTGTGTGAGATACTATGTCATTGCTCGTGAGACATTGATGATCATGTGTTTGATCATAAGCTACACTTAATGTTTGCTTAATATTATCATCTTATCTATCTTATGTGATCATTCACTATTCTTGGTGATGAGTGCATGTATTTCATTCTTATCATTTTAAGCGCTCCACCAAGATGTATGTGACATGGAAGAGTAACCCATGACTCTAACTCTTTGTGCATTTGCAGTCCAAAGCAAATTTTAAATATGCACAAATTTAGGGGGAGCTCTTACTTGTCACATACTTCTCAAAGCGATGATATATTTCATGCTTATTATCATTTGTCGAAGATTTGATCTATATGTTGTCATAAATTACAAAAAAGGGGGAGATTGAAAGTGCAACTATCCCTAGGTGGTTTTGATAATTCATAACAACATATAGCTCATTGAGCTAATGCTATTCCAAGATGACTATTTCAGGAAAGCTCAATGATTGGCATGGCATGGATGTGAAAGTGGAACCCTCAAAATGCTAAGGACAAAGGATTGGCTCAAGCTCAAAAGCTCAAGACTCTTCATTTTATATTTTAGTGATCCAAGATCACATTGAGTCTTTAGGAAAAGCCAATACTATCAAGGAGGGATGAGGTGTTGCTTAATGAGCCTCCTGCTTCATGTGCTTAGTGATATGCTCCAAAACCCTCAACTACTTTCCCATATCCACATATGACCTAAACCCTAAGCCAAACTCGGTCCTAATGATTATTCCTATCCGGCGCCACCGAGTTTCACTTGTCATAAGCCACTGCCAAACCCTAGAAATTCGGTTCTACCGATAGGGATCTCGGTCTCACCGAGATGGGATTGCAAACTCTCTGTTTCCCTTTCATAACTTTTCGGTCTCACCGAAAGAGCGAATCGGTCCCAACGAGATTGCAGTGTAAACTCTTTGTTTCCTTTTTGTAACTTTTCGGTCTCACCGAAAGAGCAAATCGGTCCCATCGAGTTTACCTGACCAACTCTCTGGTTAGCTTATTACCAAACTCGATCTCACCGAGTTTGTGTAATCGGTCTCACCGAGATTACGTTATGCCCAAACCCTAACCATATCGGTCCTACCGAGTTGCATGTCAGTCCCACCGAAAATCTCTAACGGTCACTAGGTTTGCCTTTTCGGTCCGACCGAGTTTGTTGATTCGGTCCCACCGAGATTGGAAAACTGTGTGTAACGGTTGGATTTTGTGTGGAGGCTATATATACCCCTCCACCTCCTCTTCATTCGTGGAGAGAGCCATCAGAACACATACACAATTCCAACTCATATGTTCTCAGAGAGAACCACCTACTCATGTGTTGAGACCAAGATATTCCATTCCTACCATATGAATCTTGATCTCTAGCCTTCCCAAGTTGCTTTCCACTCAAATCTTCTTTCCACAAAATCCAAATCCTATGAGAGAGAGTTGAGTGTTGGGGAGACTATCATTTGAAGCACAAGAGCAAGGAGTTCATCATCAACACACCATTTGTTACTTCTTGGAGAGTGGTGTCTCCTAGATTGGCTAGGTGTCACTTGGGAGCCTCCGAAAAGATTGTGGAGTTGAACCAAGGAGTTTGTAAGGGCAAGGAGATCCACTTTGGAGAGTGGTGTCTCCTAGTTTGCACGGGATGGGAGCAAAAGTTCCCTTCTCGACCCACTTTTGGGTGTTTGGCGAAGTGCATGAAGGGTGCATGAGTCCACACTAGTAGGTTGACAAAAATACACGAAGAGGAAACAACTATATTGAGATGAGAATGCAACCAAACACACCCACACGCTTTGTGATACAATGACTGATCTGCACCGTCTGAGTTTGATCCAACGGTCATGTTGCACCGAGACATGGACATGCCCATGCAGAGGGCGCCTAAACACCACCAAAGTCCCTTTGCTTCTTGAGGCGCACGACGTTGGTGACGCAGGGTGCAATCGCCCGCAGAGCCCGCTCCCAGTCGACGGGAGCCAGCTCGTCAAAGACGGCGTCCAATGGCACGAATGGATTCCGGTGACGGAGCCCTGAAAGGATTCGCCCAGCAACGGCGACGGCAGCCCGCAACCCTTCCTTGTCCAGCTCAGCCCCCACCATCGCGCGGAGATGGCTCAGCTCCTCGGAGATATAGGTGAAGAAGGAGACCAGGTCAGGAAGCCGCAGCTCGTTGAAGTCGACCGGGTGGTCGAACGGGTTTAGCCCGACGGCTGGCATCGTCGCGCTGGCACAACGGTAGGCATCGCGCAGCCGCAACACGTGCGTGGCAACTTGGTTCACCAAGTGGCTGAGGCAATCCTGGACCTCGTCACGATCGGCCCGCTCGCGCTCCAGCCGGCTCCCCTGACGGCCTATCGTATCTCCCGCTTTCTGCAGCAACGCCGCCGACGCCTCGAGCATCTTTGTGGTGGACGCCTGCCGCTTTTGAAGCTCCGTGAACTCCCACACATAACAAAGGGGCATGGCACTCCTCTCCTCCTTGAGCTCACGGAGCTCCACGTCCTTGGCCCTGAGCTCCGCATCCTTGGCATGGAGCTCCTGTGTCAGGAGCCTCACCTCGGACTCCGTGATCTACTGCGCCGCCATGGCACCAGGTAGAAGCAATGGGGAGAGGAAGCAAAGGGGGCGAAACGGCTGAAAGGCAATGCAATCTACGGGAAGGCGGAGGGAGCGGGGAATCTTTTGGTTTTCACCACGGTAAAACACCAGTCGGCGACTTCTCACATCAGGGAGCAGTGGGTATAGGCGGAGTCATCGTGACTAATTGCTGCCGCGCCTGCTCCCGTCAATCAAAAAATTAAAAATCCTGCCGCGCCTGCTCCCGTCAATCAAAAAATTAAAAATCCTGCCGCACCCAAACACCAGAGCAACGCCGCGGTGGATATTTAAATTTACCTGCCGGCAAGTAGATAAAAAAGGGGTGAAAACCAAATGTGGCAGCGGCCTAGCTAATCCGTCGAACTAGCCCAACCAGCTAGCCACCATGCTTCACTGATGTACTCGGCGGGAAAGGTGGTCTTTCGTGATTTGACGACTCATTTACTTGCTTCGGCGCTACGACCGAGGAGGACCCAAAAAACGCGCGGTAGGGCGTCCCACGTCAGGAAGAATATATGCGTGCACCACCCGGGAGGACCCCGAAACCGCGCGGTAGGGTGTGCCACGTCTCGGCACGGAGGAAAAATGTGCGTGTAAAAATATACTATATTAGACGTAGTACCTATGGTTCGACCTCGGGACCCAGCCAGTCGGTTGAAAACAGCCCACTAGCCACACAGCTTCATCATGCAAACGTGGCACGGAGGATAGATGTGGTTAGCTCCGTCTCGACCAGCCACAACGTCTCTTGTTCTAGGTGATTCTTCTATTTTCCAAGTTTTTTTAGCTGTAATAACACCACTGCAAGCTAGCGCCGCTCTTCGTGTGTGCCCGTGCAAAGGTTAGACGATGGAGAGAAGAGAGATTGAGATCGCAGACCTGGGACCCACCAGTAAGTGAGATAACGGTCATGCACGTGTTGACGAGGCAGTCCCTCTACTCTACTCAACGCAAGTACTGTATAAAATCAAGTTATGGGACAAAGCCAACAACCGTTCATTTTTTCAGGCTATCGACTTACGCTTTGTAGTCCACGTTGCCAGTTCGAATCTCGTCTTTCAGATTTGTTAGTTTTAGGTCCAAATTTGATTAATGACAAGTGGGACCCCCGTGTGTTGTTCCGATATTTCAGTGTAGGATGGTATTTTTGAACAAACACTTTGCGCGGTTAGACAAGTAACGGCACGAGTTACACGTTTTTTGCAAGTTTACGAACAAAAATGACAGCCGCATAGAATATCACATCCACCCCGCAGCTTAGATACTATGGTGATACGAGTTTTTACACCGTTGGAAGTGAGATCCAATGGCTTGGGAGTAGTCTCTGTAATTATGCACAATTTCCAAACTCTCCAAAGGTTTTTTTGCAAATAAAACATTCAGGCCTCGTGTGTGCCGCTGCATCTTCAATCCAACGTCTCCCCGGTTCTCATATTAGGTGCTCCCCGTAGCTTAATTACCCGCTACAATGATTGGAGTACTTGTGGGCCAAATGCTACGAAAATATAATCTAAATCGACCGGAATAAATGCCTACACAAATTAATCCAAGGTTGGAGTGCCCCTCGCAATGTAAATAGCTCCGGCTTTGCGAGGGATGGAGAGGTAGTAGCTTCAACGCGTGGAAGATACGGTGTGAGAAAGCGAGGTTAATCGAGAGACATATAGATAGAGAGACAAAGTGAGTGTGGTCTGACATTCATTGAACAAATATATATGCTCTGGAGAGATATTGTCCGATTGAGCTTTTTGGCAAGGGTGAGGGCTGTAAGATAGAGCTTGAGAGATGATCCAGTCACATATGTGTAGATATATTTTGTGCGTGGGAGGAAGCAAGGGCAACCGATCACATAGGGTCGCCGTGCGATCGAAAGAGTGAGACGGGTTGGAGAGAGTGACCTAGATAGACGATGTGCGTGAGAGAATATACAATGTGAATAGGTCGAATTGGGCTCAAACATGGTGATATATCGTTTTTGTCCGAGAAAGAGCAAAGTTAATCGAGACATACGGAGAGAGAGAGAGAGACAGAGAGAGAGAGATTGAGTGAGCATGGCCCACCATGAGGTCGAAAGAGTGGCAGCGTCTTGGATGGACTGACCTACATAGACAATCTGCGTGAGAGAGTATAGAGTGTGTCGATCGAGGCCCGAACAGGGAGATATATCATTTGTGTGTGAAAGAAAATGAGGTTAAACGAGACATAGATAAAGAGAGCGAGATTGAGCGAGTGTGGCCCGCCGTGCGGAAGAAAGAGTGAGACAGTCTCAAGGGAGTGACCTAGATATACAACATGCGTGCGTGCGCATGCACGAGAGGTTGGGGGGCTAGATAGGCAATGCATGTATTTAGCGCGAGAGGGTGAGAGGGAGAGGGTGGGAGGGGAAGAGAGAGCTCGGCATGGGGTGCAATGGCGGGTGTGTGAGGTAAATACATTTGGTAACAGAGTGGAAAAAGGGGTTGTGTAGTTGAGAGACCTAGAGATCGAAACATGGAGAGAAAGAATGAACGTGTGTTGGAAACTGATAGCTTCCTGAGGTGGTTAGGAGAGGAAGATTGACCGATACAAGAAGTATGTAGCGTTTGTGCGGGGGGGGGGGGGGGGGGGGCTAAAAACAACATTTGAGTGTACACAGTACGAGACTTAATATCGATATTTCAATTCGGTGTACATTGTAAGATTTGAACCGAGGACCAGGCATACAGGTAATTATTTTGAATTCGTGCCATACTAAGTTTTGAAAAGTTGACATTGACTAAGTTTGTTGTGCTATTTTGTAGGTCATATGTTTGAATCCATCCAAAAGTTTTCTCACTACCATGGTGTTCATCATATACATATGAATTTGTATTAAAAAAGTAGCGTGGATACAGTGAAATGCGAAATCCACGTTAGAATTGAAGATCGCTACGTGACACACACTCTAATTCAAATAACTAACTACGTGACACATACTCTAATTCAATTAACTAATTATGTGACACACACTCTAATCCACGTTAGCGTGGGTACTGTCGGGGATATACCCCGCGGTATGACCCGGCTGGAGTTGTAAACCGGCTGGGACTTGGTAAACCGGCGGATGGTAAACTGGCGGAGAGTTAAGACAGAGAGTCAAGATAGATGGCTAAGACAGACGGTAAACCGGCTGGTGTTAAACCGGCAGACAATGTTAAACCGGCAGACAATGTTAAACCGACAGACAATGTTAAACCGGCAGACGTTAAGAAGCCCAGAAAGGGAAGTCAAAATAGTTGAAGTTAAAGTCCGATTTGGACTCCACATGTAACCCGCCCCTTCAACATATATAAGGAGGGGCAGGGCTCCTCAAAGGGGGGGAAGCAAACAACAATCTCTAGGGCTAGACACAATTAGAGGAGAGCCGATTTACGGCGACTCCCTCGTGATGATAATGAGATCTAGCCTTAAACAGCATGTAGGGTTGTTACCAGATGATGTTTCCCGGGGCCCGAAGCTGTCTAAATCCTCGTCTTGTGTTGCGTTTCTCGATTCCGCTCAACCCCTCTCAAGCTACCACATAGATGCGTTGGCCTCACGACTAAGTCCTTCCGCTAAGGACATCTGACGTGACAATTCCGCGACAGTTGGCGCCCACCGTGGGGCCCGCACACGGTGGTGTTGAGTTCTTGGAGAGATCTTTTCCAGAGATCGAGAAGTTTTACAAAAAAAATCAATTGAAAAATAACCTGTTTGAAAAGGATTCACATCAATCGGAGTTTCATCCGTCAAAGATCAAGATAATTTTTCAGCAGTGGATTATACAAAGTTGAGAGGAGTTAGGATTGCGCCGCCATCTTATGGCTATTTTGGTGAATGTTAAGTCGCCGGGTCAAAGGATTTTCCTAAAAGATTCGATCCAACGCTGCCATCATGGGTATTTGCACTAAAACTCCAACTTAGAGAAGACAAAGTCAACCCGGAGATTTGGGCCAACCCGGAGAAAGCCCGCTCTAGCCGGATCAAGCCGCCCCTTGCGTGACTGCAACCCGCCGCGGGAACGAGAGTCCCTGCTCGACGCCCGTGTGCGTCAATACGACCTCCTTTCGCTAAAAGGGTGCGCAAAACGGGCCGGCCTGTTAGCAGCGTCCAATGTAAAACTTCGGGAATCAGGAAAAAATTAAGTTAACACATGGAGTCGAACTCACTACCTCGAGGAAGGAAGCACCGTCGGGACCCAGTTGAGGTAGCAACCGTGCTCTCCTTGATTGCAACGCCAAGGTATAAGTACAAAGGAGTAATGACAGATTCGTTTTTTCCTTCAAAATTTTCAGTTTTCTTTGAAAAAATATGAACAATCTTTCTTAATAAATGCGAATAACGTTTGAAAATGTGAACACATTTCAAAATTAGAAAAAACCTTTATAACAAAGAAACGTGAAAAAAAACAGAAAAACATGAACAAAATTCTATATACGCTGAACAATTTTAAGTGTACGTTGAACTTTTTTATAATATACACTGAACAATTTTTTAATATACAATGACATTTTGTAATATTAATTTAATAATTTTCGAATACACATTGAATATTTTTGTAAAATATGCTGAACAAATTTCAAATACACAGAGAAATTTTTTTAGTATTCATTGAACAAATTCTTAAAACATGATGAACTTTTTTATAATGTACGGTGAACGTTTTTGTAATATATCATGAACATTTTATTAATGTATGATGAACATTTTTGTAATACATGATGAACTTTTTTATATTGCATGGTGAAATTTATCATAATATATGGTGAACATGTCTTAATATACGATGAACATTGTTGTTATACGCGGTGAACACACAAAAAATGAGAAGAAAAAACATAAAGGAAAATAAAAGAAAAGGAAAAAAGAATGAAAGGTAAAAGGAACAAAAAAACCATCACCAACTGGATAAAACATTGAAAAGCCGAAGCAAAAAAACTACAGAAGAAAAACGAAATAAAAACCCCGCAGGAAACAGCAAAGGAAGCAGCAGTGAACGAATAACAGGCGAATCCCGTACGTGGGCCGGCCCAACCGGACGATCGCCTCAGCGAAGGCACGATCTTTTGACGCTAACGAGCGTCAAATAGGATCATCCTGCGTCGCCCTGCGAAGCTCTAGTGCGATTCAAGTCACCACCTGGGCCGGATTATACCCGGTCTCACATCTGCTATTCCGAGCCGTCTTCACCCACGAGTCTAAGTCGCCTCGGGATCCTCGGCCAAGATCATGCAAGTTGCCGATTCCGTCGGACTCCTTCTGCACCACCTTCCGACTCATCACCAAATTCATTAAGGATCGACATGGGGGCTCTGCCGAAGACACGTCGGTCGCGCAAGGCTGCTGCCAGAATTCGCCTCGCCGGCTTACCTCCACGGACTTGCTGCTTTAAACCGCCCGCGCCGTGAGTCGCTATCGGCTACTCACCTTCGTCTCTACTGAGGCCTCGTAAGATTCAGTCTGCCCGGACTGTTCACCTCGACCGCCGTGCAGCAAGCTGCCGCTCTGTCTCGGCCTACTGTGAGTCGCTGCTCCAACCATACGACCCGCCGCAAGCAAGCTGCGTCTGCCGTGGGATCGTTTCGGGTCACTACCTCCGCCGATTTCACCAAAAACCACCCTGGGTCGCCAACAAGCCGCCGAGCTGCGTCGAGTGCCGCCCGGCTCCATAGCCACAGCCCGATCGCCGCGGGCCTCGGCCACAGCTGTGCCTGGCTGCGTCCGCCGCCCCCATGGCTGCGTCAGGCCACTTATGCCTGCGCCGAGTTCGCCTCCTCCAAGTTGCAGAGCGCCTCGCCTCCTCCGGGTTACCGAGCGCCTCGCCTCCTCCGAGTACCGGTGCGCCTCGCCTCCTCCGAGTTGCCGAGCGCCTCGCCTCCTCCGAGTTACCAGTGCGCCTCTCCTCCTCCGAGTTACCGGTGCGTCTCGCCTCCTCTGAGCCGCTTGCGCGCCTTGCTGTCACCGCCGACCTCGCACCAAGCCGCCGCTGCAGCCTGTTTTAGCTCAGGGCCACGACGGCTGTTGAGTCGCCGGCCCTGCGCATTCGAGCCGCCCGCGGCAGGGTGGCCACAGCTGTTCTTGAGACAGCCTGCCGCCCGGTCGACTTGCCTTGTTGCTCGGGGCCCGATTTCATCTACATGGATTCGAGGACGCATTCTTCGCGGCGGTCAACATCGCCGGTTCATCTTTCCGGTTTATCGCCTCGCGTTTGGAGCGTGCCCCGACCCACATGGCATTGAGCCATCTCGCCATTGCCGGTTTATTCCTGCCGCAAGTCGGCCCTGCTTCCCCGGTCTCCGTTGCCGTTTCAACACCTTTGAGCTGCGCCCTTGCTTTACGGGAACAGGAGATCAATGCTGGAACACTTCACGGGAACGACCCCTAGGCCTCAAAATCTAAAAACGCCTAAAGTCTACAACCTTTGCCGAGTCACAAGTCTGGCCGGTTCTGGCACGCCATGTAAGCCGAATCTCTGCAACCACAGGCGCTGAGGCAAAATTCGCGTCACAGTAGGGCAGCAGCATGCTGGTCAAACTAGGATGCAACGTCACGTGTGATCAACGGCGGCTACAAATCTCTGTTTCTTTACTTAGGAGCCGGGAGCTCTTTTTTGCTACTGCCATCGTTGTGTATATGAAGCAAAACAGTGCCAGGTCAATGAAACATGTACCGAGGTTAATCAAACAAGGGAATCTAGCAGCACAATTCATGGGAGGACCATCAGTGCTACGTCTACGCGCATCCAACAAGTCCAAAGTCTAGTTACCATACTAGCACATCTTACGGGAGGGCCGCCAGTGCTATGTCTACGTACTGCATCCGCCGACCACTACTGCTGAGTCGCCATGGCCATGCCTCACTGAGTCGCCTCTGAATTAAATCCGTTACCTACGGTCCCTCGTCAAGCCATTGTCTCACCTCGCCGGATGCCTCCTCAATTTCAGCAGTGCCGAGTTAATCCAACCTGGCGCCCTTCCACTGTGGCATCGAGCCGCCCCCTACAAACTGCCACCACGCTCACCGGCTTGCAGCTCGGGCCGCCCACGCAGTCCTTCCACGACCCGCGCGTCGCCTTGCCCTGCGCCCAACCGTCGTCCAGGCTGGTGTCTCGCTTCACTGGCGTCGTTGACGAGCCGCCACTTCCAAGCTCAGCCACCACTGTCCACCTGTGAGTCGCTTGGCGTTGTCAAACCGACAGGCCGAGGTTGAGCCGCCCCCGCTGTCATCGCTGGCCGTGAGCCGCCTAGCCTCGTCGCTCTGTCACAGTGTCTTGCAGCAAATCGCCTCGGCCCCGTGCTGCCGCAAGCCACCTTGCCGCCAGAACCGCCGTCAAGGCCTCCACGGCTTTGAGCCGCCCTCGCCTCTGTTGCTTCCGTCGAGCGAGACAAGTTTTTTGGTCTGTGGTAGCCTGGTGCGGATCATGGTGTTTTCTGGCCTGCCGTTTGTGCGGATTGCTGATTATTGGGTCATGTTGCATCTTGAGAAACCTCAAAGTTCTCGTGTGACACAACATGTGATACTAAAAATAAGTTACCAAGATTGAGGTCATGCAAAAAGCAGTACGCACGTGAGTGACGGGTTACAACAGAAGGAGGAACATGCACGTCCCTAACTTGATGGATGGGTCATACCATCGCCGTTTTGTTTATGGGAGTTGCGATGGACCATGTGATGTCCGACCAAATCAAGTGATATCTATCTAGGTTTATTTTAATTAACACATTATTTTAATCAAGCAATAATTACTGTGACCTGCAATATTTCTACGCAGGGCGATTATTAAACGAAAAATGAGTGGTGTTATACCACGGATGCATGTTCGTCTATGCCGCGCGGCTTTACGGATAGGCGTGTCATGGTCCGCTTTTCATCAATGCGCCGGCCGATTCGCCCATCCGCGCCGCCTTACAACGCCACGAACGACTCGCCCGTCCGCCCTCGCGACCGGTTCACGCGTCCACGCCGGCTTACAAGGAGGACAACTTGCGCGATCCCACCGGCCTACAACGCCGCGGCTCACTCATCTGTCTACTCCCGCGGCCGACTCACTCGTCATGATCATCAACTCCGTGGCGGATGACTATTGGCCTGATGTATCAGGTGAAATCCATTCAGTATATTTTTATTTACATATTGCTTTCTTTAAAAGAGCAATTACTCTGGCTTGCAAGTTCTCCAGTGCAGGACAAGTTATATTACTGAGCCATTGATTAACTCATGCCGGTTTATATCACGGCCAAGTATGAAGAATCTCAAGCCAACTCCTCGATTCGTCTTGAGACTTGGGGGCTACAATGGCGTGACTCGGCAGAATTGGCCGGTTTCAATGAATTCAAGAACTCCGGATCATTGGAGGGAAAAATAACCCGGCCCCAGAGGCTACTGCCTTATTGGCGAATATTTAAAGGCCGTCAGAAATTTCCGGCTTAAAAAGAAGGATTCCGGTTCAAAAACCGGTTCAAGGGAAATCTGTCTCCCACAAAGCGCTGAAGCTCTCAATATCTGGTTTAAATCCGGCTCAAGGAAAAATTAAAGGTACCAAAGAGAGTCTGCTGCACAACATAGCTCAAACATAGGTACCCCTTGAGAACAGCTCACAGTATCATTTGGGGGCTTGGTCGTATTTGAACCATAGCTACACCTCTTGATCCGGCTATCAAGCCAATATTATCATAAGAGCACAGCTTTGGTTATTTACGTAATCCGGCTATCAAGCCAATATATCATAAGGGGCCAAAGAGAGTATGTTGCACAACACAGCTCAAACATAGGCACCCATTGAGCACAGCTCACAAAGTTACTTGGGGACTCTTTGTGTAAAGTAACAAAGAGCTTGAAAGGACCCTTGTAATTGGGTATCGACCCACGGCTTGGAAGCCTGGTGTATTCATCTAAAACCCCGGGTTAACCTGCCTTCATCAAGTAAGCCACTCCTATCCATGTAATCCTGGCATGACCCGCCGAACGTTTGACAGTTACTCTCATTGAGACCCTGAACTTGTCAAAGTTAAAACGACGATTGGTTAGTTGGAGGCCCATCTTAAAAGGCTTTGTCAAATGGTTTAACTCAGCGGCCTGGCAGCCCATGAAAAGCCTCGAATTTGGGCCTGGCAGCCCTTGAAAAGCCTCGACTACACGGTTTTATTTGCCTTTGTCAAGATTTTTCTCTTTTGATAAATTTTATGTTGAACCGGTGTCTATTGACCGGCATGACTATCAGTCATCAAATTAACCCGGTGTTCTTTAATCCGGCTCGACTTTCAAATACAAGTTGTCAGTACATAATCACTTATAATCCGGTGTTTATTGACCCGGCCTGGCTTTGGACTATAAGTCGCCAGTATATATTTGGATTGCGCCATTGGAATTATGCGCTTATAAATCATTGGGTATATTATTCAAATAGCCAACATGGCTGGATTTTTATTATGGTTATTAATAACCAGTATTATGATTAAGGTTTTCAAAGTCGCTTTAGCACAAATGGCTATCATATTATCAATAGATATGATTTATTCTACAATTGAAGGAATAGTCCCGAGTTGCTGCAGGCTTACGACCCGGCACTTGGAGGCTACATTATTTCAGTTGAAATTACATTAAATACACAAGTCTCATGTTGCTGCAAGCATGCACCATGACACTTGGAGGCTAATGCAAAGTCATTTTTTTGCTCACCTTATTGAAGACCCGACTCATCACATGGTAATGAGCCGGCCCTTGGGGGCTACCAATTGCCTCTGTCAACAATTTAAGGTATAAAGCTTTTTATCCATTACATTGAAGGGTCTACTGCTTAGTTGGTAAAGCACAAGGCTGTTAACCTTGTGGACGTGAATTCAAGCCCCATGATGGGGGTTACATCATATGATGTTATTTTTATTGAAGAATATATCAAAGTCCCAGCTCAATATTATCTTACTGAGACGACCCTTGGGGGCTACACGTTGATGATCAAAGTTTACAAGATTATATTTACAAAGTCCCTGCTCATTATTGCATAATGACCCGGCCCTTGGGGGCTACACTGGTTGAAGTTTTTATGAGAATAAGGCAATTTCAAGTCCCAGGTTGCTGCAAGCATGACAACCCGGCACTTGGGGGCTACATATGTAGAATACTCAATTCTGACTAGTGATTGATGAACAACCTGGATTTCTTCAAGATTGTGATATTCATATTGAAGCAAGTCTTAAGCTGTTGCTATGCTACCTTCTTAAGACTTGGGGGCTACAAGTGATAGGCATATAAGAGGTATATTTTCAAGCTTCATGTTAACTATAATTATGACCTGGTGCCATCAATATTTGTAAACCGACAATGATAAACCGGCAAGTTCAAGTCTTAAACCGGCACAGTTCTACATTCTCAAACCGAGAAGTTCTACATTCTTAAACCGACTGAAGATCAAATGAGTATTTCAAAGGCCAATATTTTTGTTAAGCATTAGGAGCTGAAGTCAAAGGAGTTATTCTTCACAATATTTCACTATGACAAACCGATGTCAGCAAATTGATTATGAAGCTGGTCTATTGACTCAGATTTTATAGAAGAAGGAAGTGACAAGGACTTAAGGATAATCAAGATCAGTTTAACATGGATAAATCCAAATTAAACTGGGGGCTAATGTCGGGGATATACCCCGCGGTATGACCTGGCTGGAGTTGTAAACCGGCTGGGACTTGGTAAACCGGCGGATGGTAAACCGGCGGAGAGTTAAGACAGAGAGTCAAGATAGATGGCTAAGACAGACGGTAAACCGGCTGATGTTAAACCGGCAAACAATGTTAAACCGGCAGACGTTAAGAAGCCCAGGAAGGGAAGTCAAAATAGTTTAAGTTAAAGTCCGAGTTGGACTCCACATGTAACCCGCCCCTTCAACATATATAAGGAGGGGCAGGGCTCCTCAAAGGGGGAGAAGCAAACAACAATCTCTAGGGCTAGACACAATTAGAGGAGAGCCGATTTACGGCGACTCCCTCGTGATGATAATGAGATCTAGCCTAAAAAAAATGTAGGGTTGTTACCGGATGATGTTTCCCGGGGCCCGAAGCTGTCTAAATCCTCGTCTTGTGTTGCATTTCTCGATTACGCTCAACCCCTCTCAAGCTACCACATAGATGCGTTGGCCTCACGACTATGTCCTTCCGCTAAGGACATCTGACGTGACAATTCCGCGACAGGTACCATTTCAATTTTTTTCAAATAACTCCTCATTAATTAATTTATAGTACTCCCTCTGTTCACTTTTATAAGACCTTGAAGACATTTCAGACAATGTGCAAAACAGTTCATTTTAAGATGTCTGAAACGACTTACAGAAGTGAACAGATGGAGTATCTATTTTCGAATGACTAATTATT
Source organism: Triticum urartu (assembly GCF_003073215.2). Taxonomy (NCBI): domain Eukaryota; kingdom Viridiplantae; phylum Streptophyta; class Magnoliopsida; order Poales; family Poaceae; genus Triticum; species Triticum urartu. The sequence continues at coordinate 465,452,393 of NC_053026.1, read as the reverse complement.
GCAAGGAAAACACGGGCATGGTAATACATACAGATTCGTTTGCAAATGAAAGAAGATTCATTTGCATTCTCAAATGTAGGCGCACCAGGCAAACCAGGGTCGTGTCGGGGTGGACGCTGCTTCGGTGCCTTAAAGGCAACTGCCTTTGGGTCACTGACATGTGGGCCAGCCACCTGTTGGGCCCATATGTCATGGACACAAAGGCAGGTGCCTTAAGGCACCGAGCATAGTCCTGTCGCGGTGGTCGCGTGTGTCGGACGGACGCGTAGCACCCAGCCACCCACCCCCTCCCCCCCTAAAAAAGGATGATGACAATATAAGTTCGCGCTTCCACGTTTTGGATTGAAATATCTGGCGGCCCCAATTCCAGCCCTGCAAAATCTCTCTTCTCCACCGTCCCCTCCCGCGCCCAGATTGCTCAAATCCCTAATTCGCCGCCAACCCTCGAATCACCCCTCGTCTCGTCTCTTTCCCCACCGTTCCCCACCTCTGTGCCGGACGACGACGATGAAGACGACGGCCGCGCTTCACCACCGCACCGGAGCTACCTCATCTACGCCCTCGTCCACCGCACCGGGTGGTCGACAATGTCGGCCGCCGCAACCGACGTGCCTCACAGACACCGAGTTCCACCGCATCAGGTGCGCTTCACCGAGGCCGTCTCCCAGCTCACCGGGGCTACTTCACCAAGCACATCGTCGCACCTCCGCCCCCCGAGGCCGTTGGGGCTTCACCAACGGTCTCGTCCACCGCATCGTAGCGCTCCGCTGCCACTCAAGATCTGCATCCGTGCGCGGCCAGCCAACGCCAGCGCATCACCCTCAACGGCTCTGAAGTGACCCGCACTCTAGCTAGGTGAGCATGCCCAAACGCCGGCCCGAACTAGGTATCCACACATCACTCCCTTGTGCACTGTTCCGACGATGTTTGGATATCCTTTCACTGCTCTCTTAGCTTACACGCCTATGCAACTCTGACCTTAACTCTTATTTCTTCTGGAGATATCATCTGAAACAAGCAAATCCATATTTTAGCGAAGCATGACGGCGCTACGGGATCTGGTACACATCCTGCACACCCGTATAACCTTGTAAGTATCTGTCCTCCGGTACAACATCAAGGTCAATTCCTCTTATTTGATCAACCATTCGCCGTGTCAAAAATGCAGAGGGGGATGCAAGGAGCACAAGGCCTGCACATCCAAGCAAGTGGTAACATGGACTTGTACATGGAACATCCCAAGCGCAAGCAGAGCTGCAGTGAGCCTGTACAACGATCTAGCGTAAGTCCCTGCATTTCATTTAATTCGTACTGGCATTCGTGTATGATTTGTGTCCAGTGGCTGATCCACGAATTCAAGTTACCAGGGGCGAACATTTAACTTAAAAATACGAAGGCACTTGCACTCCAGAAATCAACATAACTTGAGAAATGTGAAGCTACATGCACTTTGAAAACCAGCTAATGATCCAAAGTAGTGCAGATTATAAACACTAAATGATGCAAGCACCAAAAACACAAAATGCAACATGGTGTACAAGGACTACAAACATGGTCTGTACCTGCTTGAATTATTCGTTCTCTGGCTGAAAATATCGAAGTGTAATTGCACATATAACCAGTGCGCAAACTGCATATCAATATATCTATCCTACACAAGTATGCCAATAGTTTCAAACAACAGATTAGAAAAGTATTTATGCTATGTTGTCATGATACGGGGACTTTCTGGTAGATGGCCTCGACGTTTCCTCAAGCTATGAAAATGCACTATAATTTGCTTGTCATCAATGCCTGCAAATGTCTATCTCTCTCAACATAGTAGATCATCATTAGACACTAAATCCTTCAATGAGCTTGCAAAATGCTTGCATTAAATCCCTCATTAGACACTATATGTTCATCACCAGGAGCATGTAAAATGTTTGCATCAAATCCTTCATTAGCAGTCTGTTCATTAGACACTTCAGGCTCAAGAACAACATGAGCTTGTATGTTTGCACCGGAAACTTGATTAGACACATCAGATTCAGTCAGTTCCGTGTTGATTGGGGGAGTTATAAAATAAGTATAAATTGGTTTCATTTTCTCATAGATTCCCTACATACAAGCAGTTTTACAACACCGCCAGGTTTAACTATTGGACAGAAATTGAAGAGTTGAATTAGATATAATCAGGGATGTGATGTACCTGCTCGTTGCGCATGCTACTCTTGCAAGCTGCGACTGTCCGTTAGCGTAAGCTCGATGCCATGCCCGTGCTGCCGTCGCTGCCTCCCACGCAGGCTACACCCAGGGTTGGATCTTCATCTTCTTGTCTGTCGGGGATATACCCCGTGGCGTAAACCGGCCTGAAGTATAACCCGGCCAGACTGGACGACTCACTGGTAACCCGCCCAGAGCTTGGCGGTTCACGGGCTACCCGCCCGGTCTTGGCAGTTCATTAGTAACCCGGCGGGCGGGTCAGATGGATGACGAGGCCCATGGCCCAGAAGGCCGGTTCACGTTTAATGGTGGGCCGGTTTATGAGGAAAGCACAAGGAATATTCCCTTACAAAGGAAGCAAGACTAGGACTCCACTTGTAATGGAATAATCCTAATCCAACTAGGACTAGTCATGTAAACCGCCCCTTCAACATATATAAGGAGGGGCAGGGCTCCCCAAAGAGGGAAAAGCAACAAGCAAGAAAACAATCTCTAGGGCTAGACACAAAGGGCCGGTTTACGGCGTCTCTCTCATGATGATAATGAGCCTAGCCACAAACAGCATGTAGGGTTATTACCGGATGATATTTCCCGGGGCCCGAAGCTGTCTAAATCCTTGTCTTAGGTGTTGATCCGCCCTGCGTCTCTCGTCCAACTCAACCCCTCTCAAGCTACCACATAGATGCGTTGGCCTCGCGACTAAGTCCTGATACTAAGGACATCTGCCGTGACAAATCCACGACAGTTGGCGCCCACCGTGGGGCTCGCGCACGGTGGTGTTGAGTTCTTGGAGGGATCTTTCCCAGGATTTCAAGAAGTTCATGAAAATCTGGATCAAGAAGAACCGGATTGGAAGGGTCTGCACTTGCAATCTATCAGATTTGCGTTCAAAGAAAAATAAGGGTTTTCTAGTGCGTCACCGATGCAACGCGATCCGTCGAATCCGAATAGAAGACCAAGTTTACTGTTACAAACGCGTACCGCTGAGGCCGACAGGAATTTTTCTGTAATTACAGTAGGCCGGGTCAGATCAATCCTTATCAACGCAGGCGTGAGAAGGCAATAGTACTACTTCGTTGCTGCTCCATCAAGTACTTGCGTACTGTTCATGATTAAAGCTCAAATTTTGAGGAGGCAAATCTGCCCAGATAAGAAATAATATTTGTTGAAACCGCTTCACGTGAGCATGCATATTTGGGAAAAAGACTACAACACCAGATAGGACTGACAGATTAACAAGTTCAATCTCCAGTGCCACACAGACGACGATTAGGAGAAGGTTAATGGGTGTGGATCTTCTTCAGAGTTCAACTCGCTGTCGAACCCGCCCTGTCCTCCAAATTGCCCGTAGCGTGCAAACCGACGTGGCACCGCTTCCTCTCAGCGGGTCCGCCTTCGAGTCGTCCGGCTCCTGCCGTCGCTATCTCGGCCTCACTCTGAGTCGACAGGGATGGATTCGTCGAAAACTACCGCGACTCGGAGAAGGAAAACCTGCCTTGGCTGCTTCGTGTCCGTTCTAGGCCGTCCTGACCTCGCAAAACTGCTGCCGGATGCCAAAACCGTCGTTGCCTGAATCATGGCGGAGCCGTCGCCTCGTCCCCGCCGTCGCAATCTCCGTTACATCAACCCGCCGGTGATTCACCTGCTGCCATTGTTGAGTCACTTCCGCCTCTGAGCTGCCGTCACCGAGCTGCAACAGGTTTGACCCCGAGTCATCGCCATAACCTGCCATCGCCGCGAGCTCTTGCGGTTGCGTGCAAGCCAGCGCCTTCGTGGCCGAGCCACCTCCGCGATGGCGGGTCAGCGTCGAGCCATTGCTGAAGCCTCACCCTCTGTCATGGCTGGCCGGTCCGCCTGAGCCGCAGTTTGCTACGGCTGTTGTAGCCCGTTTGGCCGGGTCAGCCGCCGCTTCTTGCGTCCTCGAGCCGCCCGTTCTGAGCCAGCACTGCCTCAACCACGCCGTCCGGATCACTTGATGCCTCTACCTCCCTGCCCGCACAAGTTGCCGAGGTGGCCGCTTCACGACCCTGTCGTACGTCGAGTCTCGTCGCTCCTGAACCACCCCTGCTGCCTCGCATACCGCTTTGAAACAGCCACCGTCAATCGAGCCGTCAAATCGCCAAGTCGCCAAGACCAAGATTTCCGATGCAGCCGTCGACATTGAACCGTCGATGTTGCGTCCATCTTGAGCCGCCAAGGACCGCGCCAAAGCCGCTGCCATGGCTCACCGGTTTCTGAAACATCAGGTGACATCTATCTAAGTCTGTTTTTGACATATATTGTTTTTGTAAAAAGAACAATTACGTTGGTTTTGCATATTTTTATATGCAGGACAATTATTCGCCACAACATTGGTGTTACACCATGCATATGGAGCGCGCACTGGCGTCATTATATACTGGCTTTTGACCATTCCACACTGCTCAACGGACGCGCGCAAACCGCCTGTGGTCCGGTTTACATCAACACGCGGCCGGTTCTCCATCAGCGCCGGCTTACAACGCCTGCGGTCGACTTTTCCGTCTGCGCCGGTTTACAATGCCCGCAGGCGACTCCCCGTTCGCGCCGGTTCACAATACCCGCAGGCGGCTCTCCGTCCGCGCCGGTTTACAACTCCCGCGGCCGACTCTCCCGTCCGCGTCGGCCTACAACGCCCGCGCGGCCGATTCTCTTGTTCGTGGCGGGTTACCGGCCGACTCTTGCACATATATCAACAAATCAGAGCCATGCCTGCTCATACAAGCTGTCCAACGGATGTGTGCAAGCCGCTGACCTGTGGTCCGGGTTGTTCTAACAAACCTGGAGCGGATCATAATATATTATCAACCTCCATCAGATGGCTCGATGGTGTTATTACAAATTCATGAACTCCGGGTCATTGGAGGGAAAAAATAACCCGGCCCTGGAGGCTACTGCCTTATTGGAGAAAATTTGAAGGCCGGCCGGAAAAACTTCCGGTTTTAAAAAGTGATTGACACTCATAAAGTTCCGGTTAATAGAAGAATTCCGGGTTATCAAGAAAGATTTCGGTTCAAAATCCGGTTCAAGGGAAATCTATTCTCCCACGAAGCTCTGAAGCTCTCAAATCCGGTTCAAAATCCGGCCCAAGGTAAATTTGTCCCTCACAAAGCTATGAAGCTTTCAAATCCGGTTTAATAATTTCTGGTTCAAAAAGGAATTAACTTCTCGCAAGTTCGAGTTTAAAGGCCGTCAGAAAATTTCCGGCTGAAAATGATGATTCTGGTTTAAAATCCGGTTCAAGGGAAAGATGTCTCCCACAAAGCTTTGACGCTCTCAATATCCGGTTTAACATCCGGTTCAAGAAGGATTTATCTCTTGCAAAAAGTTAAAAGGTGCCAAAGAGGACCTGCTGCCATGATGCGCGATTCAAACATGGGTATCATGCCTTATTGGCTTATCATATTATTGATCACTTGGGGACTTGTGGTCACGTCTGAACCATAGTCACGCCTCTTGATCGGCCTAGTGCCACAACATCACTTGGGGGCTTGGTCATGTCTGAACCAATGCAACACCTTTTGATAGGCGAAAGCCGCCAGATCACTTGGGGACTTGGTCACGTCTGAACCAGTCACACCTCTTGATCGGCCTAAGGCCACAGAATCACTTGGGGGCTTTGGTCGAACCCGAACCATCGCTACGCCTCTTGATCGGCACAATGCCACTGCATCATTTGGGGACCTGGCTGACTTGAACCATAGCTACGCCTATTGGGGGCTTGGTCGTGTCCGACCATGGTAATGCCATTTGATGACCTCAATTGCTTCTTTTTTGCCAATTGTTTTATCATTGCCTTTGAAATTTTGTTTCATTTAGACATATATTTCTTTTGTTGCATTTTGAAAACCGACAAATTCTTAAACTGTTTCGACTGTCAATTACAAATTGACGGAACACGGTCAAATCTTAATCCGGAGACTATCTGCCCGGTTTGATTTTCTGTTACCATCCTATTATGGAGTAAACCGGTGTTTATCAACCCGGCTCGGCTTTCAACTACAAGTTGTCAGTACACGATCAAATTATAATCCGGAGACTATCAGCCCGGTCTGGTTTGACTACGAGTCGCCAGTATTATATATGGTTAAACCAGTGTTTATCACAACCCGGTACGGTTTTATCATAAACCGGCACAATATGGAAGGAGTTATCAGTACTCAAGATTCGGGTTATCACCCTTACTACAAAAAGATGGTAAATCAACGATGTGATTCAATGTCACAGGTATGATATATTTCATATTTGATTATTCTTAAGTGCAGCCTTGGTTATAAACCCAGGTTATATGTTGGGCATTATGACCCGTCCGGCGGTAAACTGCCAGGCCATTTTAAACTTGTTGTATGCAGAAACAGGTTGAATAAAGCATGATTATAAGTCATCGTTGTTTATTAAACCGGCCTAGCTTTCGACTATATGTCACCAGTATGATGATAAATTATCTGGTGTTTCTTAAACCGGCTTGGCTTTAAGACGATAAATCGCCAGTCTATGATGAGAAATTGTCCGGTGTTTATTAAACCGGCCTGGCTTTGGACTATAAGTCGCCAGTATATATTTGGATTGCGCCATTGGAATCATGCGCTTATTGGGTTATATCATCTTGAATAGCCAACATGGCTGGATTTTATTATGATCATTAATAACCGATATTATTGAGGTTTTCAAAGTCGCTTTAGCGCAATGGCTATTATTTTATCAAAGGATATGATTTATTCTACAATTGAAGGAATAGTCCCGAGTCGCTGCAGGCTTACGACCCGGCACCTGGGGGCTACATTATTCAAATTGAGATTACATGCAAGTCTCATGTCGCTGCAAGCATGCACCATGACACTTGGGGGCTAATGCAAAGTCATTTTTTGCTCATCTTATTGAAGACCCGACTCATCACATCATAATGAGCCGGCCCTTGGGGGCTACCAATTGCTCCTATCAACAATTCAAGTCTACATGATCATATCTACGAAGTCCCTGCTCATTATTGCATAATAACCCGGCCCTTGGGGGCTACACGTTGCTGTTCAAATCTATATGATCATATCTACAAAGTCCCTGCTCATTATTGCATAATGACCTGGCCCTTGGGGGCTACATTGGTTGAAGTTTTTATATGCATAAAGCAATTACAAGTCCCAGGTTGCTGCAAGCATAACAACCCGGTACTTGGGGGCTACATATGTGGAATATTCAGTTGTGACTAGTAACTGAGATGAACAGTCTGGATTTCTTCAAGCATGCAACATTTATATTGACACAAGTCTTAAGCTATCATTATGTTCTCCTCTTAAGACTTGGGGGCTACAGGTAATATGCATATAAAGGAGGAACATCTTCAAATTCTCAGTTTTTGGCAAATCAGGAAGATTAATTGTGTGATCCGGCGTTGGCAACAATCATAACCCGGCGTCTATCAACGGTCATAATCCGGGATCATCAGTTTTTATAACCCGGCCATTTTGGTAATGTTAAACCAGCAAGTTTTTACATCTTCAAACCGTCTGAATATCAGATGAATATTTCAAGACCAATATTTCTTAAACCGGCGCTTTGGAAGCCGACTCAAGTGGATTATTCTTCACAATATTTGTCTGTGAGAAACCAATGTGAGCAAATTGAGTATGACGCTGGCTTATTGACCTAGATTTTTTAGAAGGAGGAAATGACAAGGACTTAAGGATGATCAGGTGCCGGTTTACAAGAATTTTTAACCCGGAGCACAACTTGTCAAGTTTGTTCTTGTGTTTATTTTACAGGATCAGTTTAACATGGATAAATCCAAATTAAACTGGGGGCTAATGTCGGGGATATACCCCGTGGCGTAAACCGGCCCGAAGTATAACCCGGCCAGACTGGACGACTCACTAGTAACCCGCCCAGAGCTTGGCGGTTCATGGGCTACCCGCTCGGTCTTGGCGGTTCATCAGTAACCCGGCGGGCGGGTCAGATGGATGACGAGGCCCATGGCCCAGAAGGCCGGTTCACGTTTAATGGTGGGCCGGTTTATGAGGAAAGCACAAGGAATATTCCCTTACAAAGGAAGCAAGACTAGGACTCCACTTGTAATAGAATAATCCTAATCCAACTAGGACTAGTCATGTAAACCACCCCTTCAACATATATAAGGAGGGGCAGGGCTCCCCAAAGAGGGACAAGCAACAAGCAAGAAAACAATCTCTAGGGCTAGACACAAAGGGCCGGTTTACGGCGTCTCTCTCGCGATGATAATGGGCCTAGCCACAAACAGCATGTAGGGTTATTACCGGATGATATTTCCCGGGGCCCGAAGCTGTCTAAATCCTTGTCTTAGGTGTTGATCCGCCCTGCGTCTCTCGTCCAACTCAACCCCTCTCAAGCTACCACATAGATGCGTTGGCCTCGCGACTAAGTCCTGATACTAAGGACATCTGCCGTGACAAATCCACGACATTGTCCTTCCGTTCGCTTGAAGCCTGGCAACTGCCCTCCAATGAGGGCGCGAGGAAGTGCTGTGTCGGTCTATCCAGCGGCGGCTAGGTTAGGAGCGAACCAGACTGGAGGCTGGAGCAAATGAATTGGGATTTTTCCTTGTGTCGATCGAAATGGGAGGCACTTGTTTAGGCCGCGAGCCTGCTATGGCGCCTGCCTTGCACTTATGTTATTGGCCCATCCAAATTGAAACATTTTTCTTCATTTTTTACATTGCCTGCTCGTGCGTTGGGACGAACAAAACTAGCATGGGCCAACCTGGACGACTCAAACTAGGTGCACACTTTCCGGCCACCTGAGGCGGCCGCCCATACCAGCCCCTATGGTGGCTTCGCCCCTTTCTGCGTGTATGATTGGATAGTGAAAAATATTCCAGTGGCACTTTTGATTTACCCACAGAATGGTTGAATTGCTTGTTTCTATGAACTGACTTCGCCAATAATGTGAAGGATGCTAGTCTTTTCATCCTATTGTAGATTGCTTACATCTTGATATGCCAAAAGTAATCATATGAAATATACAGTAAAAGCCAGTGTGATGTGTTTGGCTACAACTAGTCTGACTACACGTCCTCATATAACACATCAAGGACGCACCATCTTACCAGACTAACCATTCGACTTACCCATGCAGTGTGGGAAGAAAGAAGTATTGGGACTGCGTATCCAAGCAATTGATGCCATGGACTCCTTCGTACAACCTTGTAAGCGAAAAAGAAGTTGCAGTGTGCCTGTACAAAGAACTAGCGTAAGTTCAGTTACCTGCTTCTCGGAATTTTAGTTAGCCACTTATTGCAAAATTGTTCAATTATGTTGCTTGGCTTAATTTAGTTTGCTACTGATTACATAATGGCACAGCCTGTTAATCATATTGTAGACTGCGCCTATCTATGTGTTTGATACTTACTGCTAAGAATTACCTGTTTGCCTTAACTTAAATATCTACTTGTTTGTTTAACTGCTTTGCTGCTGCAACAACGGGTTACAATGATGTTAATAACTACTTTTCAGCATCCAATTGAAACTCTTTAATTCCTTGTTTGTTTAACTGGTTTGCTGTTATAACTCCCAGTTGAGATGTTTTGCTAACTTCAACTTTTCCGAATCCAATCGGAACTTTAATGGCAAAATAGGTTAGCCCAAGATCAAAGAGCGAGGTCCCCATGAACGTTGCATCATCCCACAACAGTGGCACCGGCCCAATCATGCATTATGAATTGCCAACTGCTGATGCTCTAGAGGCTAAACTAGTGGTAGAAAGAGATTCTGCTTCTGCACTTAGAGATGAAGTTGACATGTTGAGGAAGCAAACAGCACAATCACAAGCAGTACTCAAGACAACCATTAAATATTTGGTGGATTTCAAAACGAAGCAAGCTGAGACTGACCAGATTGTTAAGGTCCTAAAGGAAAAAAGGAAATTAAATTCCTACTTGGTAAATCATAGGTGAAATGTTCTTTCCATAGTTGAATAACCTTTGTGTTTTCTGTTCATGTAATCAATTAAACCATTTGTTTTAGAGATCATGTAATAATTGTTTTTTTGTTTTTTGTAATTTTATTTGAGCACAAGTCTGTATTAATTGATAAGACTCGGAGACATTTCATTTGGATTGCAGTGCGAGACCTACAAATATGCCAATCGGGCTGAATGTGCATTCAGCAATAGTAGTATAGGTGGACCATAAGTGGCACACATCGGAAAGGGCCAAGATGCTGGCTAAAAAAAGGATGCTGTTGTAGCCAAAAAAAGTACAGCGGCCTGGCTTATGTATGTTAGTTGATATTATTGATCCAAATACTCTATAAGTGTTTATATGTCTGTTAGTTCCGTACATTCTTGGTTGATTGACTCGGTATTGGAATCTTGATACATGACTTGTGTACATATCTAAATGGGAGTACACATTATGCTGCGTGTGACATTTGAGTTGGACATGAAGTGTTCCAAATATTCGAATTCACCTTAAACTAGATTCTAGTTTCTGAATTTGAGTATCGGCATTTGTAAACCATATTCATATATGACAGTGGAATACATCTTTGTCGTCCTTTTGAAGATATATAAAAACACATAGAATGATTTATAAAGATTCATATAGGAATACAAAATGGATTCGAATTTAGTTGCCAGGGTAAACGTGGATGCTTATTTTCCCAAAATTCGAAAGAAACATCAAAATGTCCACTCCCACATAGGCTGCCCGAAGCCAAGTGTTTGGGAGATGGAAATTACTGTCTACCCATTACACGGACAATCCATCAGCCCGATTTCCACTGCTCTAAATAGGGGTAGGTTAGTAACTTCAATTAGACGTGACACGACCGCCTCTGATCCCATTCCGACATGGTGGGCGTCAAACATGGGCGCCAAAACCCATTTGATTCAAGCTCATCCGAAAGACCTATGTTTCTCCCTCCATTCCCCATTCATACACGATGGGCGGCAAAACACCCTCTCCTCGTCCGAAATAGATGTAGGCTAATATTTTAAATAGGGGTAGATGTGTAACTTCCATCAGACGTGACACAACCGCCCTACCTGTCAGCCCCGTTCATACACCGTGGGCACCAACCGTGGGCGGCAAAACACCCTCTCCTCCCCCAAAATAGTTACCGGCAAATATTTGGGAGATGCGAGATTACCGTCCTATCTCCAACCGACGAGACGTCCAAATTTGAAACGGGGGATAAGTTCGTAACTCTCCCATATTTCAGACAGGCGCGTCCCAAAAACATGGTTCCCCGTACCTCTCCCTCCATTTTCCCATTCATACACTGTCCGCGCTAGAACACCCCATTCCCACACCAGCCTCCGTCCGCCACCCCATCCATCGCCGCCGTCCTCCACCACATCCATCGCCACCATCCTCCACCATGCCGGAGCGCCTACCAAGACCACGTCGTCCACTGCTAGAGAGGGACGTTTCTCATCCATGGCGATGGACCAATAGCCTTGCATCGCGTCCTCTCGCTTCGTCGGCGTCGTCGTCCTGTTTGCCGGGGCTGCTCACACGACCTTCTCTTCCACCGCAACGGGACTTATCCCCCGATGCACCTGTCTACCCTCGCAGATCTGCTTCAACGCCACCGACAGCCATCGCACCTTCGGTGCCAACACGGCGCCGCAAGAGAGGTGGTACTTCATATCTCCTCAACTTTTTGATCTCAACCAGAAAATAGATCTTAACTTAGTTACTCTACTTTCTTTTCAGCTCTTAGAATTTAGTTCTTAGTTCGAAGCAAACAATGGATGCTAAATATCATTTCTCCGGTTTGCAGCTTCAAATCTGCCATGGCACAGCCATAATACAGTTTAATTGATCATGCTTAAAGTTTAATTAATCATGTTGGTTCTATGGTGGTTTCTTTAATAGAAATCAGAGGGGAAACCCTCTTTTGCTAAAAAAATATATGCTTGGAGTTTCCCCCTTTTATGATCAATATACGATCAGAATACATGCTTCGTGTCATAATAACACTGCTCTACCCATCAAGCTAAACAAGCTTAGTTTTTCAAATAAGAATCTGATATTATTAAAACAGAGTTGTTTAATTGGTCAGCTAAATGTTCCTAAATTAGTTTCGAAAATGCATGTTCGCCGCTCGGGTGTGTATCTCTGTGTGTGGTCTGGTCAGCACGGTTGGGGAGGTGAACTTTGCATATGCAGGGGTTTATAGGGAGACACTCTCCGAGTTGAAACCGCAATGAATTCCATAGATAATCTGACTACTTTTTATGTTTTCATGAATCTCAGATTCTGAACAGCATCATAATGATTATGAGCTTGCGCGCATGAAAAGAATAAAGCAGAACAATGCCATGGCTGTCAAACTTGGCATTAAGGGACTGAAATCAAGTCTGGATGCAATGCAATGCAAACACTCTCCACCTACAGATTCATGCTCAGAATATGATCCTAACAGTGATTCTGAGCTAGAGGGAGACCTAAGTCAATGTAGCTCCCTAGTGGAGGAGTCAGAGGAAGATGCCCTATCTTATTCACCCATCAAAGTACTTGCTCTAACTTTCCAAGGTTACATTGCTTGCACATATCTTGCAACTGATGCCTTGCATTGCTTCTACTTTATTGAACTGCCATTAGCTTAGTTTACACATCGTGTATGTGAATACACCCTGCCTATCAATTTTCAGTACATATTCCATCTGTCATCATACCATATTTATCCATTCAAATGATGTTCTTGTGTATCGGACGTTCAAAAGGAAGAGGGCGATTGCTGATTGTGGAGGAGCACAAGCAAAGTATTTGGAAAAGGTAGTGGCACCTGATAAATCAAATAGCCCATTAGGTGTAGTTGCAATATCACTTGACCCACAAAATACCCCAACTCTAGCAGACTCTAGCCCTACTACACTGGTCATTTCTGATGCCCCAACTCAGCAGACCCCAACTACAGCAAACAGTATGATTATGCCAGTTGACATAGCACCAGCTGTACGACGCAAAACCCCCATTCCAGCAAAGAGTACACCAAATCTAGTTGCCAAATCCCTTTTCGAACCAGAGAGAGCCCCAATTGCAGCAAATAGGACCCCTATTCCATTTCTTCCCAGTTTAGAAGACGAAGCTTATGTTGTTGTCAGGAACTTTGTGCGCATCTTTCCTTCATGGAAAGGTTATACCGCAGACACAGAACAATTTCTAGTCTTCCTCCGCAACTTACGCGTAAGTAATGTACTAATGTTATTGATGGTCATTACTGCATATGTTTCTGCTGACAGAAGACACAAGATTTCGTTCTTTTAAATAGGCGAGGCGCAAACTGGATTGTGATGATGAGCAAGGGTTGGTTGCGCTTTTCAAGCACTCGTTGATGAAGTATCGTTCCTACGTGAGGCAAGCGCACTTCGATGGCAAGCCTCTGAACGAAATTTCTGTAAAGTCTCCGGTGCTACATTTATCCGACGGTGACTGGAATAATCTTGTTACACATTGGTCTCGGCTGCAGCGTAAGGTACTGTCTATGATATCACATCACAATTTGAACTACATTTCTGCATTTTCCTTAATGTCTCACTTGTACGAAAACTATTAGCGGAAGAACATTCGTTCTCAAGGGACCACAGAATCTCACAACTATACTGCACACTGCATTGCTCTTGTGAGTACCTCTTGCCCTGTATGACCATACTTACTTTCATAAATGTTTGATTATGTAGCATCACTGCACATGTTAGCCTCGTAATCGTCCATTTGGTGGACATTATAAGATCCGTATGGACTCTTACATAAATTTAGAATCAACCCAATGCTTTTGAAGAAGTTTAGCTCTGCAGTTCTCTTGTAAGGACTGAACGTGGTCTATCACTATACTTACATTAACAGCTACTCCCTCCGTCCCATAATATAAGAACGTTTTGTACAATACACCAGTGTTCAAAACACTCTTGTATTATGGGAAGAGGAATTGGTTCATTTTGTAGCATTCTGCATCTTATCTCCCTCGCCCACCATTTACTAAAAAAGATCAGATCTATATTTAATCTTACCAACAAGTAGAATACACAGACAATGCCAGTGCAGAAGTGTAGCCCATTGCTCTTGTCAGTACATTTTGTACTGTAACGCTTGTACTTCCAGGGATTGGTAGTTGATTATGTAGCATCAATCTGCATCTTATCTTCAATATCCTCTATCCCTTCCAGTATTATCATATCTATAATTACTCTCTACAAAATGTAGAGTACAGGCAATGCTTATGAAGAAGATTCTGTGCTGAAATTCTTGAGTTATCCTTCCCTTGCCATGGAGAAGGGCATTATAAAGCCGGTGTTAACTGTTAATGTAAGTCAGTCCTTCTAAAGCCTTTATCCTCAACTGCTATTTAATTTGCTCATACTCCCTATCGTTTACTGTTGTTTAGTTTGCTGTTTCTACCAAAATGCATGTTCGTAAGAACCGTAAGTTCTAAGTTTTACTTGTAAAACCAAATTCCTTATTCATACCATGCACATTACTTAATACTCCCTATATGTATGCTTGTTTTTGTGGATCTATAATCCAGTGTGTGGTGAAGCAGCCCACGTTTGCACCTTGTCATCTCCTGTTTTATCTTACTGATGTGGCTGATGATATGAACAACATGCCATGCACATTATCCAAAATAGATACCATGATTTTCTTTGCCCTTCATCTATGCTTGTTATGTTGACATGGTAATCCAGTAGTGTGGTGAAGCTCCCCGCATTGTGAACAATGCCAAATTATGCTATTGATATTTTGAACATACTCTTTATTTTCTAATTTGAAATTGGATAGAATTGACAGAACAGTTATCATCTTTGTTTATACACGTGCAAAACCTGTCATCTCTCTGCTTTGTTTCAGGGTGATATGCCTGATGGCATGCACAAGTCTGCTGAAGGCTGTGAGACAAACCCAACATATATTGCAGCAAAGAAGGCAAAACATCTTGAAGATAGCAAGACAACCCAAAGTCTTGTCTTGATGCAGTGTTCAAGTTACTTGAGACTAACAGTCAGACAAGCTCACAGAATTCGTTGTCTGAATCAGTTCGACTTCTTCAGTCCCAAGTTCTAGCAGAAAGGCATTCTGCAACTCAACTTCGACTTGAAGTCCTATCTCTAAGAAAGATTGCGGAGAACACCAATGAGAACCTCATCGCTAAACAGCTACACCTGGAAGCTATGACCGACATGCTAGGCCGGTCTCACAGCCTTGCTCAGCAGCTTGCGCAGCAGTTCCCCCGCAAGGCTAACCTTTCTTGAACTGTCTTGGAAGTGGTCTCGGTTCAATATTATTTTGTTACGTGATACGTCTCCGTCATATCTACTTTTCCAAACACTTTTGCCCTTGTTTTGGACTCTAACTTGTATGATTTGAATGGAACTAACCCGACTGACGCTGTTTTCAGCAGAATTACCATGGTGTTGTTTTATGTGCAGAAAACAAATATTCTCGGAATGACCTGAAACTCCACGGAACATCTTAGAAAAAATAATAAAAAATCCTCGCCAAAGATGAAGACCGGGGGGCCCACACCCTTCTCACGAGGGTGGGGGGCGCGTCCCCCTACCTCGTGGCCCCCCTGTTGCGTCTCCGACTCCAACTCCACCTCCATATATTGAGTTTCGATGAGAAAACACCAGAGAGAAAAAATCATCGTGTTTTACGATACGGAGCCGCCGCCAAGCCCTAAAACCTCTCAGGAGGGCTGATCTGGAGTCCGTTCGGGGCTCTGGAGAGGGGGATTCGTCGCCGTCGTCATCATCAACCAT
The DNA here is from genome assembly GCF_003073215.2 of Triticum urartu. Lineage (NCBI taxonomy): Eukaryota > Viridiplantae > Streptophyta > Magnoliopsida > Poales > Poaceae > Triticum > Triticum urartu. The sequence continues at coordinate 465,436,436 of NC_053026.1, read as the reverse complement.
CCTCCATCACTAATTTCATGATGCTCACCACCGTGCGTGAGTAATTCCATCGTAGGCTTGCTGGACGGTGATGGGTTGGATGAGATTTATCATGTAATCGAGTTAGTTTTGTTAGGGTTTGATCCCTAGTATCCATTATGTTCTGAGATTGATGTTGCTATGACTTTGCTATGCTTAATGCTTGTCACTAGGGCCCGAGTGCCATGATTTCAGATCTGAACCTATTATGTTTTCATGAATATATGTGAGTTCTTGATCCTATCTTGCAAGTCAGTAGTCACCTACTATGTGTTATGATCCAGCAACCCCGAAGTGACAATAATCGGGACCACTCCCGGTGATGACTCTAGTTTGAGGAGTTCATGTATTCACTATGTGCTAATGCTTTGTTCCGGTTCTCTATTAAAAGGAGGCCTTAATATCCCTTAGTTTCCAATAGGACCCCGCTACCACGGGAGGGTAGGACAAAAGATGTCATGCAAGTTCTTTTCCATAAGCACGTATGACTATATACGGAATACATGCCTACATTACATTGATGAATTGGAGCTAGTTCTGTGTCACCCTATGTTATGACTGTTACATGATGAACCGCATCCGGCATAATTATCCATCACTGATCCGATGCCTACGAGTTTTCCATATACTGGTTCTCGCTTATTTACTTTCTCGCTGCTACTGTTACAATCACTACAAAATACCAAAAACATTACTTTTGCTGACTTTACTTTTGTTGCCGCTACCACCACTATCATATTACTTTGCTACTAAACACTTTGCTGCAGATACTAAGTTTCTAGGTGTGGTTGAATTGACAACTCAGCTGCTAATACTTGAGAATATTCTTTGGCTCCCCTTGTGTCGAAACAATAAATTTGGGTTGAATACTCTACCCTCGAAAGCTGTTGCGATCCCCTATACTTGTGGGTTATCAAGACTAATTTATGGCGCCGTTGCCGGGGAGCATAGCTCTATTCTTTGAGTCACTTGGGATTTATATCTGCTGGACACTATGAAGAACTTGAGAGATCCAAAAACCAAGATCTATCCCTCAACTACGAGGGGAGGTAAGGAACTGCCATCTAGCTCTGCACTTGATTCACCTTCTGTTATGAGTAAGTTTGCGACACCTACATCTGCTTCTGCTATTCGTTCTGATATGTCGCATGTTATTGATGATGCCACTTCTGCTATGCATGATACTTATGATGAAACTGCTTCTGTGCCTGATACTACTGTGCCCCTTAGTGAATTTCTTGATGAACAAATTGCTAGGGCTAGAGAAAAAGAAATTATTGAATCTGAATACGACGATGATAGTGATGATGAAAATATGCCTGTTATTCCTGAGGGTTATCTTTCTGATAGGGAATCTTCTGCCGCTATTTTTGCTTGCAAAGATAGATATGAGCTTAAGAGGTTATTAATTAAATGGAACAAAGAATCACTTAGAGATAAAATGAGACCTGACCCTGCTTTTGCTACTTCACCTATATGTGTTCCTGATAAAGATTATGAATTCTCTGTTGATCCTGATATAATTACTTTGGTTGAATCTGATCTATTTTATGGCTATGAATCTGAAACTGTTGTGGCACATCTTACTAAGTTAAATGATATAGCTGCCCTGTTTACTAATGATGAGAGATCGCGTTACTTTTATATACTCAAAATATTTCCATTCTCATTAAAGGGTGATGCTAAGATATGGTTTAATTCTCTTGATCCTGGTTGTGTGCGTAGTCCCCCGGATATGATTTATTACTTCTCTGCTAAATATTTCCCTTCTCATAAGAAACAAGCTGCTTTGAGGCAAATATACAACTTTGTGCAAATCAAAGAAGAGAGTCTCCCACAAGCTTGGGGGAGGCTTCTCAAGTTACTTAATGCTTTGCCTGATCATCCTCTGAAGAAACCTGAAATACTTGATATCTTTTATAATGGACTAACCGATGCTTCCACAGATTACCTGGATAGTTGTGCTGGTTCTCTTTTCAGGGAAAGAACACCGGATGAAGCTGAAATTCTATTGAATAATATGTTGACAAATGAAAATAATTGGGCAACTCCTGAGCCAATTACTGAGCCTATTCCTAAACCAACTCCGAAGAAGAGAGGTGTTTTATTTCTCAGTCCCGAAGATATGCAAGAGGCAAAGAAATCTATGAAAGAAAAAGGTATTAAAGCTGAAGACGTTAAGAATTTACCTCCTATTGAAGAAATACATGGTCTTAATATACCGCATGTTGAAGAAACATATGATCTCAATTATTTATTCACTGAAGAATCTCCTGATCCCGATATCCCGACACAGGTAGTAAAGGTAAATTCTCTCTATAGATATGATAAAGCTGAAGTCCCTCCTACTAAAATTGCTAGTCAATGCTTGGATGAGTTTGATAAATTTATGTATAAGAAAGACAACTTCAATGCTTATTTTGGTAGACAATTAAAAGAAAATGCTTATATGATTAGACGCTTGGGTGATTATATGGCTGATATTAAAGGTGAACTTAAACTTGTTAGCAAACATGCTTCTATGGTTACCACTCAAGTAGAACAAGTACTTAAGGCTCAAAAAGAAGTGCTTAATGAAATGAATAGTAAGAAAAATGATTATGCTATTAGAGTGGCTACTAGAACTGGTAGAATGACTCAAGAACCTTTGTATCCTGAAGGCCACCCTAAGAGAATCGAGCAAGATTCTCAAAGAAATAATATTGATGTTCCTAGTTCTTCTAAAAAGAAGAAGAAGAAAAATGATAGAACTGTGCAAACTTCTAGTGAACCTATTGCTGAACCACCTGATAATCCAAATGATATTTCTATGTCTGATGCTGAAACACAATCTGGTAATGAACAAGAACCTAGTAAAAATATCAATAATGATGTTCATGATGATGCTCAACCTAGTAATGACAATGATGTAGAAGTTGAACCTGTTGTTGATCTTGATAACCCACAATCAAAGAATCAACGTTATGATAAAAGAGACTTTGTTGCTAGGAAACATGGTAAAGAAAGGGAACCTTGGGTTCAGAAACCCATGCCTTTTCCTCCAAAACCATCCAAGAAAAAGGATGATGAGGATTTTGAGCGCTTTGCTGAAATGATTAGGCCTATCTTTTTGCGTATGAGATTAACTGATGTGCTCAAAACAAATCCTTATGCTAAATATATGAAGGATATCATTACTAATAAAAGAAAGATACCGGAAGCTGAGATTTCCACCATGCTTGCTAATTACACTTTTAAGGGTGGAATACCAAAGAAACTTGGACACCCCGGAGTACCTACTATCCCTTGCTCCATTAAAAAGAATTGTATTAAAACTGCTGTATGTGATCTTGGAGCCGGTGTTAGTGTTATGCCTCTCTCTTTATATCGTAGACTTGACTTGAATAAGCTGACACCTACTGAAATATCTTTGCAAATGGCTGATAAATCAACTGCTATACCTGTCGGTATTTGTGAGGATGTGCCTGTTGTGGTTGCGAACGTTACTATTTTAACGGACTTTGTTATTCTTGATATTCCCGAGGATGATAGTATGTCTATTATTCTTGGAAGACCTTTTCTTAATACTGCAGGGGCTGTTATTGATTGCAACAAAGGCAATGTCACTTTTCATGTTAATGGTAATGAGCATACGGTACACTTTCCGAGGAAACAACCTCAAGTTCATAGTATCAACTCTATTGGAAAAATTCCATCGATTATAATTGGAGGTTTTGAATTTCCTCTTCCTACTGTCAAAAAGAAATATGATATTCTTATTATTGGGGATGTGCATATCCCCGCTGAGGTAACTTAGTGTTATTCGAAATTTCTCCGGTTTCATGATTATCGGAATGAGTTTGTTAACAAGATTTGATCAACCTTGTTAGTGGATTCTTTTTGATGAGCATGAGATGGATGAAACTAGAAGCACAACCTTCTGTACCCTCTTTATACTTTATGTTATTTAGATTAAATAAAGTAAAAATAGCATTTTTCTGTCTGTTTCCTGACTTATCTGTGCAATATAAAAATATCCCGAAAATAAAAGTCCTCAGAATGCCATGCCAATTTAATATGATTTTTTCGGGAATATTTGAGGATTTACTGTGCAAAAATTACCGCGGGGGAGCTGCCACCTGACCACGAGGGTGGTGGGCGCCCCCCCCCTATAGGGAGCGCCCCCTGCCTCGTGGGCCCACGGTGGCCCTCCTCCACTTATCCCAGCATCCATCTTCTTCC